>NW_026623415.1:1397201-1441009 GCF_030028575.1 Malurus melanocephalus | reverse complement strand
AATAAAAAGAAAATAGGAAACAGAAGACACAGGAATGAGAATACAGATAGAAAGAAAAAACCCACCCAAGAAAAAAAAAAAAAAAAGAAGAAAATAATAAAAAGAAAATAGGAAACAGAAGACACAGGAATGAGAATACAGATAGAAAGAAAAAACCCACCCAAGAACAGAAAAACTTGATTTTCRAAATTAGAAATTTTAAGTGGATAGCAGCATTTTACTGCCAAACAGCCAGATTTTTAATTAAAAATCTGATGAACGCTCGTTCTTGTCTCCAAAATTCTCTTAGTGATGAAACACCCCTCTCTCACTTTGCTAATCCTCCTGCATCTGAATCCTTTGACACGACTTCTTGTGTGGCCTTTGGCACGTCACTTCACCTCAGTTTCCTCATCTATAAAATGGCTGCTAATCCCCATATAGTATCACCCACGCAAATTTCCAAGGCTTAKGCTTGAACAGGGCTTTGAAGATAAGTGAGCAAAGTTTCAAAAGGACCTAAGAGATTTARGAGTGAAAGTTTCATTAGCTTTCCATCAGATTTGTATTCTTATATCTCCAAGAGCCTTTTGAAAGTCTGCAGAATTGCAAGACTTTACTCATCAGAGTCATATTCCTTGTTCTCCTCAAGGAAAGCGGTTGCTCCAGGCTAGTTTTGGCAGAAGAGCTTGTTCCTCAAAAGAAGCGAGGTGAGTCTTGGGGCTCTCCAGTTTCTTCCCCAGTTTCAGATATGAAACCTTGGATTCATGCTCCAKTAATTTCGGGCGCAGTGATATCTCTCATTCCTTAKATCGGTAGATCTACTTGGCTTGTTWTGGCTGGAAGAYGGGAGGGAARGTGAGAATCTACAGCTTTGAGCTGGATTTCAGATGGCAACCTTCAGCTGGGAGGCAGTGGMGAGCTCCTCTGGGTGGTGTAGAGACATTCACCTCCTCAGTTGGCACCACTGCTCCCTAAAGAGGGAATAATGTGATTTTCTCTGCACGTGCATTGTGATAGAGAGGCCTGGAAGGCAAGGTCGATCTTGGATGTTGACTAAAGAAGAGTGATGAGATTTCTCTAATTGCAAAAGGTTGATCTTACTGCTCCATAAAATCCAGAGAATATTTTACTTTATTTTTTTTTAAGAGTAACAGCCTTAAGAAAAAAAACCCAAAGGTCAAAATTGCCAGGGAGACAAACTGAAAAAATTTCAAGCATCACCCTTGTATTAACCTTTTTTTACTTTTTCATTTGCCACCCCAAGTTCCACTTTCTAGCCTTTCWCAAATACTATAAAAAGGGAAAGGAAAAGAAATTGTTCAGCCAAAAAAGCCATGTAGATACYGGTGGCTTGGTGGCTTTGGTTTGTTCAGCTTCGGTGGCTAAACTGAAGTTCTGAAAACACCGGGAAATTACGTTACTTTTCTTGGTGGGACTTTCCTTATCAAAATGAAAATAAAAAGAGACCTGTGGAGAAGGAATTATTTTCTTTGGCCATAAATAAAAGATCTAGTTTTGATTTTTATTTCATTGACATACTTTATTCAACTAAATTTGAAAATGAAACATGATTTGAAAACAGGAACCTGGGAGGTTTTGTTCCCTAAATTTCGAGGTAAATTGACTTCTTTCTCCCCTAAACTTCTATACTTGACTTATATTTGCTGCTGATTTTGATCAGCTAGACATGACATTTTGCTTAAAGTAATCTTTTCTGCAAAAAAACCCAACAAGCTGTACTGAGTTTGGAAAATGGGTCCTTAGGAAAATACAGTGAATATCATAATAATAGTAAAAAGGTGTTCGTTTCTGCTACTCATAGGACAAAGCTCTGAAGTGGACCAGCAATTCACAGTAGATCATTCCAATCTGAATTATTCTGTGATTCTGCTGTTATCAAAGTATCTGTTTTTAGTACCTTCTCCCCAAAATTCGAYGTCTTCCTGATTAATACATTCAGTCTTTGCCATTATGTTTTTCTTCAATTTCCCAGGGATGGAACCAATTCAGAAGCAGGTCACAGCGAGATTTTCTGGCTGAGCAGGCAACCGAGCCTACAAGATTCAAGTCCCAGAATATCATCACACTGTAGGTTTCCCATTTTCTCTTGAGTTGTACAAAATATAATAAATGTCAAGTGCTCAAGAAATATCTCTAAAATATTTTTATGGAAAAGTCTGAACAAAACTGGATCTCTGATGGGTCTCTTGGGAGATTTTTAGTTTTTATTTTGAAATTTCTTCAGCTACAGTGGAGTACATTGGCCTAGAAGTAATGTTGCTGCAGGGACATTGATAGGGTCCATACCTACTGTCAGCAGCAATTGGGAAAGACAGGGAGCCCAAAAAAACCCAGAAGAATTTGTCTTGTGATGGAAGTTTCTTGGTATGCAGCAGAGTTTCTTTTCACCTCTGGAATTGCGTGCTGCATACTAATTAGAGCTGTTAATTAAATACATTTTGTTAAAACATGTTGCATCAAAGGTGAAGCATTTTGTAGAGATGTTTTGTTGACACTTCTCTTGAAGAGATTTTTGAGGTTCAGGACTAATCAAAAAGAGTACTCTGGGAGAAGCAGAGTCTCAGGTTTCTGTTACATGGATTGCACRTAAGTGTCTTAAAAATTCCAGTGTCATTTAATTTGATGAAATATGTGAAAAGCTTTCTATTTTCCCCTCTTTCTCTTCCCTCCAATGTGGAAGAAAAACTAATTTCGAACCTCAAAAACTGTGGTAAAAAGGAATTGCTGTCCTGTGGACTATTCCTGTAACAAAGCCAAAAAACTTGTCATGCAACGTCCAGTTCCTCCCTGTGGAAGCCCAGCAATTCATTTATGCAGCTTTACCAAGTGTCCAAAGTGCTTCATGCATTGCTAATAATTATGGGCACATCTTGGTGGTCATATTGAATTCAATGGCAATTTTCCCACAGATTTTATCAGGAGCAGAATTTATCCCTTTGTGCTTTAATTGTATCACTCAGTTTCTGTTATTGCTTAAGMCTCCCCAGTCCGTGCCAGCATGTGAAATTCTGATGAAGTTTTATGTTAGYGGCTGCTGCTAACTGTTCTTAATTATTTGATAGTGATCTGAGGCCTGAATTTCATAGATGTGCAGCTCCTCTTATTCATATTCTAATCGGTGGTAATTTGGATACTTTGTCCATCTGTAAATCAGACCTTTGAAGGGCAATCCCAATCCCATTGTCTCTAATGGATGCAGGTCATACTTCCAAGGCTAAACCTCTTTTTCACTTAACAAATAACACACAGCAGGTTAAAAACCGTAAAAATTGTCATTTTGGGAGAAATTACAAGAGGATTTTTTTTTTTTTTTGGGGGGGGGGGGAGAATCTCAAATGTGGGGCAAAATCAGAGATGTTTTTATAAAGCCAATGTTCTGATACAGCAGCATTAAGCATATTCTTGACACCAATGCATGATGGAGAATTGGGTGGACAGCAGAAACCCCTGATGTTTCCCACTGCCAGGAGACACAGACATGGGATATCCACCCTTGAAATTTTCACATTTTCTCATCACTGTGCTGATAAAAATGCTGGTTACAGGTCCAACTCTTTTTACCTTTCTTTTAAGGATCCTATAGGAAACAACCTAAGGCACCAGAACACATTGTTTTTAAAAGTATTTCTGTGCTCAATCTCCATGTTTCTAGTACCGGATTTCCAGATCTTTTCTCCTTCCCTGTGGGTAAAATTGTCTATCCAAAGCAGTGTGACTACAGCAGGTGGGTCATTTCTACATTTATGGCCAAGAGCAAGGCTGGACAAGATACTTTGGAACCATTGGTTTTACCAAACCTTTCTCAGCTTCGTAAGTTCAAATAACAAAGTTTTCTCTCAATGGGAGCAGAGAGTAACCTTGGTTCAAGCTGCCCTACTGAAGAKGTGCAGCGGCTGATCTAACAAATTGGAAGAGAATATTTTAGYTTCTTCCCACTCAGAAATCACTCCTGTAATCGGACCTCACATCTAGACTAACACCCTGCCTCGCCTCAGCTGTAATTGAAAAAGAAAAAGAAGTCTCTGTGTGCTAGAGGCACAGTGGTTTCAAAAGCCTTGAGTGGAACACAGACAGTTTTGCCTTTGGGCATCCAAATGGGGGCATCTGAAATGTCTGGGATCCAGTCAGTCAATACTGAGAAGTTTGAAAAGCAGTCCTTAGAAATACCAGAGGAAAGCCCCCAAAATGAGGAATCCTTCTGTCAAAAATCAGTTCTTATTGGGTAATTTTGGAAAAAAACTCATATATCTTTCTCGCATCCAAATGCTTTCTGAAGGTTTGAATGACCATGAATACCCTTTGTGTTTGGGGTCAGACCCAACATTACTCCCTAGTTGACACCTTACCTATCACATTTGCATCCTGGKGGGAATACTGGCTTTGAAATTGAAAGGTTTGTGTCAGAAATGTTGATACAACCCTAAACTGGAGAAATGTAGGTGTTCGAGAGGAGCATGAGGTAGGARTTCTTTGAACCAGTCTTTCTTCTAATCTTTGGGAAGGGGCTGTAGGAAAGATCAATTTTCTATAAGAAGTTTCATTAATTGAAAATATTTTGGAGATAAAACCCATGAACCACAGAACCACAGATACRATGGGGGTAAATGGGTTAGAGGACTGAAGAAGACTCAGTAACTCTCACAAATGGGGACCAGATGTTTTTTCTGATATTTAAAAACCATCAGTCCCTTCCACCCCTACTTACCTTTCTGATACTGTGAACTGATCAGTTGAGATCAATGGGACATTTTTGAGGATGTAGTTTCTTTTCTTTTCCACAGTTTCTCCTGTTTGTATCAAGAAATACATTACTAAGAAGAGGAGCAGTTCTCTCCTGGTATAAATGGGCATAGCTCCATAGAAGAGCTCTGATTTACAGCAGGTAGGCTTTTGTCCCTCAGTRTGGCTGCCCATACCCAGTGATATCRTAAAATCCTTTACAGACTMTGTCAAATTGCCCGATATTCTGTCTATTCAAGGTTGTATAATGTCAAATGTTGTGCTGAAAGGGCTGCCAGTGCAGAATCAGGCCTGCCCAGAACATGGGAGTTCTGAAATCCCAGGAGAAAAGAGCCACACACCTTTGGAGGGAAAAGTGGTGGCAATAACATTGGTCAGTGCAACATAAATAGGTAAAGAACTTCAGCTCTTATGAAAAAATATGTATGAATATATGGAACTGAATGGCTCCCAGGTAGAAGAAAAATCAATCTAGTTTGGTGTTTCATGTCACATTAAAATCAGCCAAAAAAAGAAAGAAGGATGGAGAGGAAGTGGGTTGCAGTTTGCCTATAACAGATTGGCCACATCAGACCTGCTCAGTCCAGTCTGATTCCTTCCCTATCATGACTCACTCGTGCATACTCATGAAGGGGTGCTGAATTTGGCAGGCAAAACAYAGTCACATCACATTTGGAAAATCCAGTTGGCTCAGTTTAATCTGCATCCAAAAAATATTGTTTGTTTGATGAAAGKGATGGGCTGAACAGTGGGGGGACACTTCAGTGCCCAAAATGATTGCTCTCTTCACCATTATCTTGAGCATCTCAATTCATCCTTTTTGTCCAGTACCCACTGTGCACCAATGACCTCTTTTCCTGGGGGCAGGAAATTCTAGCAGCAGCAAAGAGACAAATTGAGGGAGGTTGTGCCTCTTGTATTCACACMCTGAGCACTTTGGGAGCCATGTGGCTGCTGAATTCTTCCCACCACAACCACTTGGAGCAGGGTGGCAGTGAAGGTGTGGGGAAACTGGCCATGCCAAAACCTTGGGTTGCATGGATTGAATCTGTCCCTCTGACTAATGGCTGAGAAATCTGTTTTAAACAGGGTGAGCTAGTACCAAAGGGATGGCATGGAGGTGGCAGAGAGCAGGAGGAAACAGCATGATAACAAATCCAGATCATTGTTTTGGCCTAGGATGGGGTTTCACTTGGGATGTTAAATCACTCCTGACACATTGCTTTTCCTAAGGCACAGCTTTTTCAAGGAATGTCTCTATTTGACCAGCTTCTTTCTTCAAGGGCAACAGTATGGTGAATTCAGAAAGAGGGGATTTAAGCCAGAGCTGGTAGCTTCTGAAAATAATGATATCTTTATAACTTACTAAATACTTATTATTTTATACTTATGATTTAATGATTGTATTTTTAATAATTTACTGTGATTTGATATTGGGTGTGTTTTCTCTTCCTTCATTTAATTTTGCCCTGTTCAYCCAAGTATTTTTATTCTGTTTTGTTGGCCCTTAGGAAGATAAATCACAGATGATGCCCTGCCACTGAATACACCTTTAACCGATGTATATTTAATATTCTTTTTCTAAACTCTCTTGATTTACTGACTCTTTTTTATCCCCTGTGATAATAACTAGTCAATGTATTACCTTGAGATTTTTCTTCTGAAATTTTCTCRTTCCCTTTACATGAACCTAAATATAGGTTGGCCAATGGCCAAGTAATTTTCCATATCAGCAACCTCTCTGCTTGCRTGCAGTCAGGAGAGATGTGCCTCTTGTAAAGTCTGCTTTTCTCTAAAATCCGGAGTTCTTCTACTCTGAAAAATCCCCAAACTTTCTCTTTAAAATTAGCTGATCAACCACGTGCTGGCTTCCTGCTTTTGATTTCATTATTTTCATGCACCTTTGTTCAGATTTCCCTACCACTACTTAATACCACTTAATGCCAAAGTAATACTTTTTTTTTCCTAAAATTGCCCTCAATGAACCCAATGACAAATTCATGATGTCAGGTATCACGAGATGAAGGGTGGCAAAATTTCACTCCAATTGATATGAATTTTTCCACCACCTTTGACATTACTCTTGGAAGGTGTTGAATATGAATTGGTGAGCTACAGTTAATGGATGATTTTGTTGTAGTAGTCCACGATCCTGAAAAAAAACCCAAAAACAATCCCTGAAATGAGCAGTTATTACTTGCACCACCTGATTWATTTTTTTACAAATTAAACTATCCCCCTCCCACAAGATGTAAGCAAAGTTTGCTGGTAGAGGGARAAGGATATTCAAAGGATTAGAGCAAATCTCTTAGGGATGACACGGTTGAAGTTGCTCTGTGTGCCCTGTTGTAGGCAATTCTCRAGCATGCACAGCAATAAAAGGAGGCAGAAAGCAGCAGTGGAAATCTGGTCGAAAACATGTGTGGTAGGAAGGGACTTTTGGCACATAATAGCACGAAAAGGTCATGCCAGTGTGTGTGGGTGGTGGAAGACACCGCAGAGACCAGCACCTTCACAGGCTACAGGGGTGATATTTATCACCAGACTCTGTAAATACCAAAACAAAGGCACTAAAGGAGACAAAAGGGGATTGACTCTTTCAGAAGATAAAATCAAGTGCAGAACATGGCGAGAAAAAGGGACCAGGGGTTGAGGTGGGCGTTGCAAGGTGTGAATAAACAGGGAAGCCTCTGCAGCAAAGGGACATTAAGGACCTCTGGTGGCAYGGTCACAGTGACAGATGAGGGATGCATGGTACGTCTTTTTCAAGGGAAAAAAATCAGTTTCCTCAGGAATATAGGATTGTACCTCCTTGGATTTTAAATGTACCATGTTAAAATATCTGTAATGTACAGAGTGAAGCAGTCCTTAGCTTCTTTTTACAGGAGATCCTTCAGTTGTGGCTAATCTACTATGAAGGGACAAAGAGATTTTTGTCACTGCTGAGTGATGGAGTCAATAATACCCTAAATTCAAGGCCCAGTATAGAACAGCAAATCTGAGTGTTTTGTTTGCATCTTTTCATTCTAAAGAGTGGCTGTCTTCCTCAAGACATCATCAAAGGACATTTCCAGCAAAGACCAAGTTCCGTAAGTAACACGGACTGGGAAAACTCCAGTGTACTCTGTGGAGTTTCTCCATAGCCCAGCAGGGRCTGGAGGTTTCTGAGTCCAAAGTGTAATGGAAAACAAGACCTGTGGCACTTGCAGAGGAAATGATATTAATAAAAATATTTCAGAAAATTCTGGATTCCTTCCAGTCAGACGGATATTTTTATTATGTTTAAATACTCACGTCAGGGTCTCATTTAGTGCAGACTTTTAGGAGAGCAAGGGGCATTCCTGAATGTCATGGTCCATATTTTTCCATTCTGTGTCAGACACATTTGATTTAATTTCATCAAGGGAGACACTATTCTCCATAAAATTAATCCRCTGTCACTTTTTACAGTGCTATTTTTCCTTTCTAAATAACAATAAAAGTATCTACCTCTTCTTTAGAGAATCCCATGGGTCAGTGTGAAGGACTAGCTGGAGGAACAGGATGGCAACTACATTTGGCAGATGGGGCTTTGGGGAGTGATTTATTTCAGAATGACCCAACAGCCAACCCCTGAAGCAGAGCTGGGAGCAGGATCCAAACTTCCAAAATCTCAGTGTGATGAGCAAGCACATGCATCTCCCCTGAGCTCAAAGACAAAGGAAAGCTAGTTTTCCATGGATTTTGACTCAAAGTGTGTGTTTTGGACAGAAGCTGCTTCTTTAGGTAATTAGTTCTCTCTGATAGTGGAGGAAACTGTTACACTTTAGAGTTCCCCTGCTAAGCTAATGTAGAGCATCTAATGCATATYAACAGGTGCATTTTAGGCTGTGTGGGTCACCAGGGATTCCTAAACTTGGATTCAGCAGTTGTTTGCTTCTCTCCTCATGTGGTCAATSCCATCTTCCTGACAGTGCTCCTGAGGGAAGAGAATGCCCTGTGATGTGATCTGATGAATGGATGGGTTCTTTTTTGGTTTGAACCCCTTCCACTTCACATAACAGATTGCAAAAACCCATCTTTGCAGCCATGGCATTCATGCTGTCCTGGGGGGTTGTAATTTTCCCTCCTTGGCTTTCTGCATCAGAAAACTGTGGATAGGGACACTAGTTATAAAATTATATGAAGTCGACAGGCAAAAAGACAAGTATTTAAACTCTGTGGATTCCCATGCTCAAAGGTATCATTCATTCCAATTTCAGGAACATCTTCCAATGTTGCAGTACCAAACAGAAGAAACTACTCCCATTTTGTGGAAATTATAGCATTTCAAATTTTGTTTCAGTAATTAGAAGTCGTGCTATCTCATGGAATGGAAAGACAAGCTTTTTAAAGGAAACATAGAAACACACTTATCGAAAGGGGGGTCATTAGCCTGAACCATTTGGCACAGGTGGGGACTCAGCTGGCCTGAGGTATGCAGTCCTGACCACCACACTTAAAAAAAAAATAGTAATAAACCATTTGGAAARCATCCAGAGGAGAGTAACACGAAGGAAAAGAGGTTTAAGAAAACATGACCTATAATGAAAAGTTGAAGGAATTGAGTTTGTTTAGTCTGTGAAAGCAGTGAAGGAAGGGAAGCACATTATGAGTGTTCAAACATATAATAGGGTTTTTAAAAGAGGACAGTGATCAATTGTTCYCTGTGTCCACTGCTGGTAGGRCAAGAGGGAATGGGCTAAATTTGCAATGGGAAGAGTTTKGGGTTAGSTATAACAAAATSCTYCTAATTCCAGCAAGAGGAACAACACAACCTTGATGGGYTGAAKAATCATTACCACTGSAGGTTTTTCAAAGCAAGTTRGAYAYGAATCTGTCAAGGATGATCTCAAAATACTTTTTGTTATGTCRGAGMAAAGGRTCAGGGTGGAARCCCTCCTGAAATCCTTYCCTTCCTTCTCTCATCCTGCTGTGCTTTGGCTTGGAAGTCATAATCAACACATAGTCACAGAAATCACAAAGTACATAAAACATCCTGTAGTATTGTGCACCATCATTCTGATTGATGGAGACTACTTGCAAAATTTTAATATTAAAAGTCAAGAAAACAAAATAAAGGAAAAAATTCCAAAAGAAGAAAAGAAAGAAGGTAAAAAAAAATTTCATTTAATCTTGGAGTCTTCGTGAAACATTGCCAACAAGAATATTAGCACAGCCAGCTAGCTCCCAAGAAATACCTTCATTTTGAGAAATCAGTTTGTTCTGATAGAAAACTTTATAATCAAARTAATATTAAACAATGCTGCTGCATCAGGAAGGCTGCTGGGTTTYTAAAATCGTAGTGGGTTTTGCACCAGCTGCCTACAGAGAATATTATTTTTAGCAAAAACTTCACTTCCAGTATGGTGGATTTGGAATGGGAAATTGAATTTATAGTGCAGTGCTCTTTTTTTCAGAGCTTTCAAAAGGCAGTTCTTGCAGAGGAGTGAACAGATGAGGAGAGTTTTACCTCACTGCTGTTGGAGTTYCAAAGCTGAAGCTAATGAAAGCTTGGCAGCAGCTGAAGGAACTGAATGGCTGTGGGGAACCAGGGAAGTTACCATCTCTCTAAATGGGGATTAATGTGTTAGGGGTGATGCAGCTTCTGATAATTTCTGTATGCTTGGAAGTGAAAAAAAAAGACTAAAAGTTGCAGAGAATAAAGACCTAATTATCTCTGTCTTCTAAGCCTCACTGCAAGTTGCATGGAAATTCCTTTTGGGTCAGAGAAGTGCAATTACTCAGTAATCTGTGGAGAGATGTCATCCTATAATCACCCAATGTTTGTTTACCAGCAATTCTCATTAAATTTCCTTTAATTAAGAAGCAGTTACCTTGTATCTGGGGSCCTGTGATTGTCATTGACACTTGCTGAGAGTGAGAGTTGCTCTGGGTGGTAGAAGTGGTTGTGGCCCTATTAAAACAATGTATGTTGGCCTGGGGATGTTGGAAGTGAAAGATGGATCTGATGGACYAAGGTTTCCTATTTGCCTTAGGATTCTCAGGTTTTTGTTGACGTGAGGCTTTATTTTACTGACATTACAGCAATTTCCTGGAAACAACCTTGACCCAGAACAATTTCAGATTCACTGTCATGTGAATGTTTGAGTTTGTATTTATAAGGTGATCCGAGTTAGATGAGACCACACTCATCCTTGAAAGTGGTCAAGATGGGGATACCACAGCCCAGCAACAAGTGCTGACCCTTCTGTGTGTTGATGTTTTTGACATATATCTGTGGAGAAGCCCTGACTGCTGCAGAAGATGTTTGAGCAGTTGTTGAGGATGGAACACCAGATCTGTGCTGCACCARTGTCACCACTGCAGGTGACTGGGCAGAGTGACACCCCATGGGCATTGCACACAGCTGGCAGGGAGTTTAGTTGCAAGAGAAGTTGGTGAGAAAGAACTGGCCAAGAGGATGTAMAGTGAAAAACTAATTTTTTCATCAAAAGCTTTAAGAAGATGTTAACTTAAACTTGGGGCTCCTGTCGTGTTCTGCCCATGAACTGCAGCAACAGCACCAAGATGGACACACACAACTTATGCAAATACCCTTCTGGGGAAACTATTTTTTTCTTTTTACTACAGTAAAAAAAATAAAAACAAACCCTGAGTGTGTCTGAATGTTGGATGTATAAACCCCAAAGCAAATAATTCATAATGAATGCCCTATCCCATCTTAATTCATTCAGGGTTGTCTCTATATGGCAGGATGTCTAGAGGCCAAACACTGTTCCCATAATGTTGGTGAAATCCCATTGATACATTGATTTCRGGAGGTCACACCAGATTATCATAATGGCTCCTTCAGGCCACAAAAATCTATGAATACGAAAGTATAGGAGAACAAGTTCAGGAGAATGCAGAAAACTTAACTTTGTATTTTTGTGTGGAGGAGAGAGGGGAGTGTGAGTGACTTTTGAACATGAATGTGAACATTTTTCAGGTTGGTACATGTTGAAAGCTGCTGCTAGTGGATGGCTCTAGGGTAGTTTATGTGAAGCCAGCTGGAGGTCTCTGTACAGTTCCTTCGAGCTAAAAGTTTAGTGAAGTCAAAAGTGAGGCTTCATTGACTTCAAAAGGTCTCAAATCTGGCCCTCAGTGGATAAATATCTGCATCAACATCAAACTGTCCACTGTATGATGCCTCCTACATTAATTTTAACCCTCACTTTTTCTCCCTGCCTGCACAACCCAGCTATATCTGAATATCTGCATTGAAACACAGGGAGAAACAATGACATCCTTTTAAAAACTGCCTTTCGAATGGGCACCAGAGTAATAAAAGATTGACAGTCTCTAAAATCAAATGATTCAGGGAGAATTGATTGAATTTCCTCCATAAAACTCTCTTAAATATCCACATCCCTTCCCCAGGGACAAGTTTTCCATAAACAGGCAATATTCTTTTGTTGTTGTTGTATTTTTAACAGTCTTGTACCGTATCTTGTCAAGATGTCATCAATACAATTGCTTTGACATTTTTAGTGCAGCACTTGGAAGGCAGGTTGGATTTTTCAGTCTGGCAAGCCAATATAAGTCAGTCTCTGATACTTAATTTCTCTATGAGATCCTTCACTTCTATTATAAACAGATCCAGCAGTTGAGAGATAAATTTCTTGGTAACAGTTTGGACTTTTTTATGAACCACCTGCAAGTTTTCTGCAAACAACATGTTTTATGGGAGCTCAAGGCAATGTTCACCCATCAAGACCTGACAGTAAGAAGTGGATGAATGAGGCCTTATCTCAGCCACACATGTAACCTTCTGTGTCCCCTGGCTTGACCTCCCTCTGCACTCATTTATGAAAATGATTCATCTTTAAAGAGCTTCCTCGCTCTGCCTGGAGGCTGTAGATCTTTCTGCACTGGACTTGTGTGGGCTGAGGTTATAAACTTCAGCATGGAAGGCATACAGAGGGGCTTAATTCTGAACATTAGGGGAAAAAAAAAAGAATGTGTACACTGTGTACTCACTTAAAGAGGCAGGTTAAAATACAGACAGTTAAAAAAAAATCCCCATTTGGGAATACTGAGAATTTTAAAAAGGGGGTGGCGGGAAAAGTGGGTCTCTTATTAAGGTCATGATAGATTTTTGTGTACAATCAAACTATTTAAAAAGCTATTGCCATTATTTTTGCTTCTTACTTTATATGTGGGTTTTGTTTGTTTGGGGTTTCTTTCCTATGGAGAATAGGGAATATAAAATAATGCATTTCTAATCATTATTGCTTTCTGGCTCTCAGACATTCACACTAGAATGGACCCCAGATTCAACAACTGGGGAAAAACCAGATCAGCACAGTCTTTTATGACAACATAATCTCTTGTAGCACTGTAAATAATAATTTTAAAAGTCAGCAAAAAAGCATTCTGCTGAATTTTTAGCAGTATTTAAATTTCTGAAATACTAAACATATGTTAATGAAAAACTTCCCCATGTCTCAAGCTTATTTCTTCCCTTTCTCTGTTACAGAAAGTAAACTTCAGCTCTTCTAAGCAAACCTGAACATCTAAGACTTAGCAGTAAAAATAACCTTTAAAAATAAAAGCTGGTGTCAGCTACTGAGTTAAGTTACATGTTTGAGTTTCTTGGGTAGAATACTTTTCGTATTAGTTTAGGATTTGTCTCCTGTATATAAACAAGCTACCCAAACCATAATCCAAAATGCTTGATCATCCATGCAGGGAAAAAAAAAAAAAAACAACCAACCCTTGCCTATTCTGGGATATCATTTAAGCCTGAGCTCATTTATTCAGCTGGGCAGGAGTTGGGTTGGAGCCTGATTTCACTTCTTTGTGTGGAGATGAAACCTGTTCTTAGGGGAGGCACAAGGGAGAAGTCCCTCCAGCATGGACAGTACCCCCACAGTTCCTTTTCACAGTTTCACCTTTCTTGAGATCCACAAAAACCTTCCCACCACTGACACAGCAAAGAGACACAAAGACCAAGAGAATTTAAGCTGAAAGCCCTTGAGCTGTGTCCTCAGAAAGATGTAGGTGAGGGCAGATGGAAGCTGGTCATGCTCATATGCTGGAACTTCTCTGTGGGAATACAGATCTTCACCTCAGGCAGACCCAGCAGCCAGGAACTAAGATTTGATGAGTAAGAAAAATCCCTGGAGATCTTGGAAAGTGTCTGCYCTCATTGACTTGGTATTCACAGTGACCATTGTCCTCCCCACAAATATTTTCTCTATGAAACAAGAAAATTCTGGTCAGCTTCACAACCTAGCATGGAGGAACTCCTTGAGGAGAAGTAAAACATTACAGGAATGCCATTGTTATCTCCCTGYAATTTCTAGAAATACACAGCTTATGATAAAACTCCAGAATTTCTGGCACCCCTTACATCCCTCAGTATGGAAAATAAGTTCCCCCATAGAGTCTGTGCTCTGAAATGAGGCAGTGAAGCACACACGCCATTCTGGAGGAGTGTTTACTGTTCCAGAGTGAACAGGACACACAACACATCTCCATGTTGCAGCACTTTCTGGGCAGTCATAACACCAATACCTTTCACCAGCTGATCATTCCAAAACTCCTTCTGTCTTCTTTGTTCTCTCTTCATGACTGAAGTTTTATGGATCTTATTTAAATTGTAATCTTGGACATTAGATCCCATTTGACCCTTAGACCAACCTTTTGTCTCCTCTTTTGAAGCAGATTCTCTGTCTCTCTGATCATCCAGACAGCTCTTCTCTATCAGTCACTTAATATACAGTCATAATACACATAAATTGTCTGTTGCTCTGCACATCCAGAATATCCAAGTGAAACTGTCACTAAACATCWAGTGCAAGCTATTTGTCCCAGCTCTATGAATCCTAAAGAGCTTAAACAATTTTTTTTGTTGAAATCTGGCAAAGCTAAAGATATTTTGGGTGGGGTTTGTTGCTGGTTTTTTTTCTTTTTTTTTTTGGTGTTGTTTGTTTGTTTATTTTTTTGGTGTTTTTCTTTTTGCAAAATCATTACTGAACGTAAGTCTCAGCCTCTTATTTTTTTTGGTGTTGTTTGTTTGTTTATTTTTTTGGTGTTTTTCTTTTTGCAAAATCATTACTGAACGTAAGTCTCAGCCTCTTATTGATGAGTCTGCAAGTGCCATCACTTGACTGGGGAAGCCTGGTTTGTTTATAGACCATCTGTCATTAGCACATAGCTTTGAAGGTTAGTTGTTGAACTCAGTACTTGATTGGGCATATTTAGTATGTTTAAGAGCAAGGAACATTGAATGTATTTGATTTGACTCYTTCCTGGGAAGAGCTGATTGTCAGCTGGAGGGAGGGAGGGACAGAGACAGACAGACAGCAGAGCTCTCATGTGTAAAAGGTGATAAACAGCCTGCCTGAGGAACAAGAAGGTTGGCAGCTTTAACAGATCAAATGTATCTTAGTTGTGTTAAACAAACTAAACTGATTCACAGAGGTTGCAGATAGAAAAGATCCTGGATACGCTTGAATAAGGATTAAAGCTCTTATTCTTTTCTGTTCTAAACCATTCTAGCCCTTCTGTCATTGGTGTGATATCAAAGATCGACATCTACSAAACAACTTAGATATCACAACTCTGAATTCAGCAGCTTCTGGTTCTTAGGAGCTTTGTTGATATGGAGTTTCTCAATTTAGACAAGGAAGCTTCTTATGCAACACATCGGGCGTCAAGCACTTCTGAAAGGGTTTAGCATYTGACAGCACCAGGATAACCCAGTCTGAGGGCAGGAAGGCCAAGGGTAGGTGTGAGGCTTTGTGCTCTTTTATTCCCCCAAGCCAGGTGCCCAATTCCRGATTTGGAGGCAGATATTGTCTTTCATTCAGGTTTCACAGGTATCTTGTCAGTCCATGAATACATCTCCAACAGTCAGTTGAAGCACTYACTTCATATCTTGGAAACTCTTTTTCAGATCTTCCCATTTTTCTTGGAAGAGATCTGTGTCTCCCACTTGAATGGATTAAAAATTAAAATGCAGGGTCTTCTGTCTTCTTTGGATGTTTCATCCAAAGGTGGAACACAAGAAGACATTGATGACCAGAGTAATCTCTGTATTTCTGGCTTTGCTAGACAAAACTTAAGAGGTGCAAAACTTTAATTCAGTTCCTTCACTTCCTGCTAAGAATATTGGGGCTTTGAACTGGGGTCAAAGCCAGCYGTGCATTTATAYATTTTTATATATATTATATATTTATGTACTTTTGTATATTTATACATATTACAAAGCTAGTTATGCATTTGACCAGCCAGCTATGGACATTACCTGCCCATGCAGGGATTGCTGAGAAGAGAATAACTTGATTTCCTTCCCAGCCATTGAGACCAAGTTTGTGCTTGTGCAAGGCAAAAAATCCTGAGCACTACAACATCAGTGAATTTGTCAGTGATTTGCAAYACYTTAAAGAGCAACACTCTCTGTTCCTGAGCTGGGATGGTGCTACTCAGTGGCTAATTTTGGTGCTTGCAAACTGACACACAAAGAGCTTTRTGAATCACCTCTCACTTCGTGTTTCCCACTGCTAATCCTCTGAGAGGTGTTTGGCAGAAACAATGGCATGACGGAAAGGACAACAGCCACAGGGCCTTTTTTTGGGCACAGGGATATTTTCTGGCTGTTTCCTGTTTAACAGAATACCAAACCATGGGAATAAGCTGGATGGCCACAGAAGGAGTTTCCTGTGCCTGATTGCCGTGCAGGCTGGGAGTTTTCACCCTAGTTTGTTTAGATAGCTGCCTCTGCTCATCTCAACTTTCTTATTTATTGGCACGCTGACAGCATGCCAGTGGCAAGACAACTCCCTCCAGGAGTTCCCATCATTTGGATCACAGCTTCCTCCCTCTCCACCTACTGCAGCTATTAGGCACATCCAATATACACCTCGGCATACATGCACTAAACTGCCTGGGTGAACCCAGGGAGCAGCCAACTCCAAATACAAAACAGGCTTCCAAATAATAATCATACCCGTGGAGCCTGAAGAGTTGCCTTCCTTGCCCAAAAGGCTTTTTAGGGGCTCTGGGAAGGGAAAGGAATGGCTTTTGAAACCCAGGTTAAATCCTGCAGTGGAGATTTTAATTTCTGAGTGCCTCCACRCTTTTGGGGTTCTCAGTTYGGGGCCTGAAGCTGCGCTTCCTCTYCAGCTGTTAAATCCCATGGGATGGGGGTGTTCATCCCTCAGCCAGACCTCATTTTGCAGTGGGTCTCTGGCTCCTCACCACCAAAGTGTTAATTTAGCCCACAAAAATGGCTAAGCCTGCAGGACCCAGGGGCTGGCTAACGWGGATTTTAGCCTGTGCAGATGCAGGAGTATTCCAGCACAGGACAGGACTTGTTCTTCCCTGCACTAACTCTCCTCAACCCAGCTGCTAGGAAATGGTAGCGGGGGGTGGGGGGGATATTCTTCCCTCCTTTCAAATGGACAGGCTATTATGTAGAGCATCAGGCAGTGCTTCCAGGATGGAGGCACTTTTCCTAGACTTTTCTCCACTTTTCCTCATTACCAGGCAAGCYTCTATTCAAGGAGACACTGCTAGGCTTGCCAAGTGCCAGAAGTAAGAGGGATGAAAAATTTGGGGGATTTCCCAGTCAATTTTCACGTAGTCAAGCATCCCAAWTGTGTGTTTCTGCTTCTGAATCACTAACTATTTAGTACTGGAGTGGTTATTTAGATGTTAAGGGCTGAGAGAGACACCCCACTTTTTTACACAAGCCCACCCATGTCGGCAACTGGAGCACAAGAAGGAGAGGTGCCTCTGAGAGCCCACTCTACCCTCCTCCTGGCAGCCAGAAAGCTTCAATTTTCTGTGCCTTCCAGGCAGAGAATTGGGAAGCTAAACTGCCTCAAAATAAAGGTATTTAGCAATACACTCATTTTCAGATTTCTTACTGCTCTAAGTGGAGAAAGAGGATTTGAAGTGGACGGTATGAAGTGGACATCACTTGACCTGCTCCCTGAGTAAGACAGCTGTGTGAAACAAGGACACAAAAAGAGCTGTATCAGCTAAACAGRGATCCATCTAACACATGCACCTCCTTCTGACAGGGGCCAAGAATTAATACATGCTTGGGGAAAAGTAAAATAGCAAAGTGAGACTTCCTCAGAGCGCTCTCACAACATCTTGAGATTTGCATTTCAGCGTCTTCCGGAGCCAGAGGTAATGTCTTTGTATTTAATAGCTCTTGAAGAATTTTTCTTTCATGAACTTGTCCAGTCCTTTTTGAACCCATGTAAATTTACAGCATCCACAACATCCTGTGGCAAGGAGTTCCACGGCTTAATTATACATTGTATGGAGAATCATTTCCCTTTGTTTGTTTTGAACCCATCGCCTCCATGTTCCATTTGATGTCCCCTTGCTCTTGTTTTGGAAAAGACAGAGAACAATTGCTCGTCATTTCCATGCCTCTTTGATTTGATAGATCTCTGTCATCTACCCCTCATTCACAGCCTGGTCCTTAACGAGCAATCTGAGGTTATCACACTGACTCTTGATTGCTTAAAATTGTTCTTCCCACCTAATGGGAATCCAGATCTGGCAGAGAGAAGTGAAAGGGTTTTTTAGAATGAGGAAGAATAAAATGTCTGAGTGGATTTGTAATATCAGCAACCATCACCATTTACAGGGAACAATCTTTGATCTGCGGGTACTTGGGAAATTCCTCTCAACCATCTGTCTGAGGAATTATGAAGGAGTTCCCTGTCTTGCAAGTACACTGCAAAAGCAATCAGAGGATAACACYACATCTAAATCTGCTTATCAAAACCACTATCAGGAAGAGATGACAAAAATATACTATATGTTTACCGAAAGATCWGTTCTCTTTGTTAACTTTTGGTTCAAATTATATAGCCAGTAGACACTTAACATGTTATCTCCTTGAGATATCTGTGATATTGTATTACAACATTACAGAGAGCTTTATAGACTAGTGACAAGAAGCTGAGAGTTTCTCAACTGACATATAATTATCTAATGTGCTTGATGTGCCAAAAATTGCTACTCTACATGGGTGAACAGAAAGCACAGAAAGAGAAACAGAAAATACCTGAAGGGTTTGGGAGGAAGGAGGAAAAAGTCTCAATAGCAGGAGTTGTTTCTAAGAAAAAAATATCTCTGGAAAATAATGCATCATTATTGTTTTAATAATAAAATAAATATAATTTTAATCTTTAAAAGAGCTCATCAGCTTATATTAATCATGAATTAATTGCTAAAAGTCTGACTGGTGCACTTTCAGAAAACCAACCTGTTTGTTTGTTCTGAGTCTCACAATCCAGAAGGAATTTCTGACAGCAAAATCTGAGCCTGTGTCCAGACAATTTCAAGCTTTGGGGTCTTTGGAGGAGCTCTAAGTAGAGGAGGGAGAACATGAAATATTTGGTGTTGGCACAAGTGGTCAGAGCAGTTTAACTCACTCTGCTCTGTTTGTGCAGTTGCGTTTGCGACATCCAATGATTGCGTGCTCCTGCCTGGCTCATGGCATTTGCTCCCAGGTTACCTCTCACTAATTGCTGTCCTGAACATTTAGCAAGATTCCAGGAAACAGGTGGAGGCTTTTCCAGGTGGCTGGAGGAAGGCAGGGAAAGAYACATTTCTTTGTTGAAGATTTAAACTTGGTGAAATTAAGAATAGGTATCCAGTAAAAGCAAAGATGGATAGGTAGTTCTTCCTTTTCATGTAAACAAATACAACTTTTTCAGATATATTTGAACCCAGTCAGTGGTAGAGCAAATATCATATTCCATATAAACCTTTGTGTGGATMCAGGAGGTCAGTGCTTGTAGTTTGGCAGAAGACTGACGTTCATCTTAACACTCATCAGAACAGAGTGAACAGATTCTCAAAGGTGTTCAGACATCTCTCCCAGTTTAACCTGTACACTTTAATACATTCTGATATCTGTGCACAAATATTATGCATGATTTTTAAAAGAAAAACAACACTCTTTTTTTTTCTTTTTTTTTTTTTTTTTAACTGAGTTCAAATGACCCAAAATCCAAAATGGTAGTGCAAACTTTTTATTTTATGGCAAGCCATTGCAGAGGCAAATGATAGTTTCTGTGCCTGGAAACATGTTTATCTCTCTGTAGTTTTGTCCCCACCAAATGAACCTCTTCTCCAATTTTGATACAACATACTGTCTCTGCTCCTCATTTAACAAAATTTGTTCAGGTAGCAGAGACACATAAAAGAACCTGACACATCTCTCATGAGAAAACTGCCCTTTATTCTCTATTACCCTGTTCTCTCCTTGTCTTTATCCAGAAGGAAGGATTGCTTTTCCCAGCCTGCCTTCTRCTTTGATTCCAGCCTTTCTGGAGCAGACCCTTTCCTTTTCTTCCATGTTTCTTTGCTCTTTTGTGCAGCACCTAATGATCTGAGACCAGTTTTGTTTTCCTGCATCCTTAAGTTTGGCATGACTGCTGGATCTGCTAAGTTTACAACTCCTAAACATTGCACATATACAAACACTAAATCATAATAACAATAAGAACACCTGGGCTCTTGGAAACTGATCATCCTTACTTGCTGCTGGAAAAAAAAGAACTTTACCTGCTCAATATCTTAAGATAAAAACTTGATTGTTCATGGCTGACTTCTCACTCAGGCACTTCAGTAGGCAAGTCCCCCTCTTTTTGTTTTTATTTATTTTTCTTTCTTTCTGTTTTATTTTTTTCCCAGGCATGCAAGATTCTGGTAAATTGAATTCAGTGGTTTTTTTCTCAGGTTTCTCCAGCTGTTTATCTGCCTTCTACTCATTTCAGTTAAATCAGGTGTGGGTAAAATGATACATTTCTCCCTTGTAGATAAAAATGAATCAACTCCTTGCTCTGCTTATTAGGCAAGAAAAAAAAAAAAAAAAGAGGGAAAACCAGATTGCATTCTAAACTGCAACTTTTCCCTTAATTACAACTTGGGAACGAAATAAATTCAGCTGCTAGGCAAACAATTATCTTTCTGTGAAATTCTTTATCTTCATTAGTGTTAATGTGYTTTCTGTGTGTCGGACCACCTGCTTTTCACAAGTCCCATAAAAGTATTTCTTAAGGGCCCAGCTCTACCCAGCCTGTAGCTGGGTGAGCTGGAGGGAGCAAGGCAGAACTGATACTTACATGATGCAATTGCCAAACAGAACTGCAGTTCTTCTCCTTCAGGGCCAACATACCTCATAGGTATCACAGAAAAAGTAAAGTAGGAGTCCTGCTGCACAGCAGGCTGGAAAAGGAGGAACCAGAGACAGCTTTGACTTGTGTTCTGGCAGAGGGTCATGAAGAATTTGGGGTACTCTGTGACTTATATGCATCTTTATTTCACAAAACCTCACATGTGCGGTTTGTGATGCCTCCTCTGGTTTAATACAACTGCTGAAAAATCAGTTCTACCACTCCAGCATGGAATTTTGAGTAAAAGATGCAGGAAAAAATTGAGCTTTTTGTTRCCTAGTGAATGCCTGGACACCTAAACAGATTTTCTGTTTAAAATGGCCATATTGGGAAAATACTTTGCACTAAAACCTCTTTCAGACCTCTGAAACTTTAATTTGCAGGGTGAGGTGGGAAAAAGGGAGTTGTGGCTGCAACAGGCYGGTCTGGTGGATCCCCCAGTCCCCCACGGCAGCTCTGCAAACCCGCTCCTTCTTGTTTACTCAGTAATTGCTCCTGCCCTCATTTTCCAGCGGGGAGGAAGGGAAAAGGAAAGGTAATGTGACCTTTGGTGTTTTGAAATAACATGATAACTATGCGCGTCTTCAAAGGACATGACTGTTGAAGAACAGCTGGGGATGGTGGTGGGAACAGCCTCCCCCTGACATTCAGGGCTGGCAGAGGAACCTGAAGAACCTGCAGAGCTCGTGAGAAGCAGTGGGGAAAAACTAGGAGTGGCCAGAACAGCCTCATTGTCCCCTTTCATTATATCTGAGATTGACCTTTATTAGGCGCCTCTGGGTACGGAATGGGCTGAGCTGAAGCTCTTCAGAGGAGGCAGAASCCATGCAAAGCATGGAAAAGGAGGAGGCAGGGTGAGAGGGAAAGCCAAAGGGAGATTGCACTGAGTGCTGATGTTTCTCCCTCGAGGGCCCTGATTAACCTCTGCAGGAGCTGAGCACGCTCTTAAGGATTCAGCTTTCCAACATCTGGGTAGAACAGGAAAAGATTATAACTCCTGTTCGTGTGAAACAGGAATGGTGAAGCAGAAGACATCTGAATGCCCCTGAGGATGCTGGTCAGATAAATWAAATTCTAATTATCCACCATGATCGCTGCTTAATGGAAATTGAGGGTTTTTGCAAACACCAGCTTTTCTGGAGGCAAGGGGATGGGGAAAATGAAACMATCTGAGGGAACTATTTTGATTCTTGGAGAAAGAAAATAATGTTATTTCTCATTACCCATGAAATAATTTTTAAACAGGCTATTCAGAAAGGCAAATCTACAGCAGAGATAGAATGAGCCAAAACCTGAAAGTATTTGACTGAAACCAATYATGAAGGAAAAAAAAGAAGAATTAATTTGTGTCCTCTAGGAAGATCTTATAAAACATTGCAAGATGTTGCCTGGCATGGGGACTGGACCAAATGATCTTCAGAGGTTCCTTCCAACCCTATAAGTTCTGTAATTTTGTGATCACCTCCAGCCCTGATAAGTTCCTTCACCATTGTGAATGTTCAAAATCYTTGAGTATCAAAAAGATGCTGGCTTTTACAAGAAGCCAACATTTGCATGAAGRTTTTGGTCAAAGAAAGGATTCCCAAATAAATCTCTTTTGCTGTGGGTGAAGAAAAGGCTGTGTTCAGCACTCAGAGAGAATTTTTAACTGTAGTCTAGGGAAATTATTCATATTACCCTTATATCTGATCTCATAGACAGTGTTCCATGAACAGAACCTACGATTAAGGGCAAGATAATACATCTCATACAAGGCTTTTAATTGATTCTGAATTTGTGACTGGGCACTTCAGATTCTGCAGGGAATATTCTGATTTTCACCTCTCCCCAGTCCTGAGAAGGGCTGGAGGTTTATTTAGTGAGCCCACTACTTCTTTCTGAAGCACAGGAAAGATAAAAAGAGCCTCGACTCCTTCCAGCATGCTCTCCTGTTTCTTCTTCCTGCCCCTCCACACTGCTGARTGCAGCTGGAACAGGGCAAGGCCGATCACTGCCAATGTTTGGTACTTAAAATCACTCAGTAGCAGAAAGGTACTGCTTTCTATTACCTGGGAGCTGTGATGTGGCTCTACAGCCATGAGCAGGGAGAAGTGCTTGAAAAAAAGAGCCTTCTCCTCACTTGTTTTAAGGGAAATGTAAGCGTGGCTGATGCACTGTGGTAGGGGTGTCAAGGATAACCTGAAAACTGAGCCTAAATATGTACATTAAAAAAAAAAATCCTACAAAACCAAGTGATGTTAATGATTTAAAACAATGCATTGAATATGGAAAAAGAAGAAAAGGGCACTTAAGTAAGCATTTTAAATTTCACTGTAAATGATTATTTGCTGCAAATGGGACTTATTTTCAATGGAAGAAGAATTTGGTATCTCAAGGTCCCCTCAGCACTGGGCTGGAAGATATAAGGTACCCTCCATCTTCCTTCAGAGCAGCTGCCATGTCCTGCAGGCACGTTCAGGTCCTCTGGGATTAGGGATGGACACTTTGAAGGTGGAGAAGCCTCACCTTGCTGCTCCTGCTGATGCCTCCAGCGCTGCTGTCCTTCCCTCAGGGGGTGCAGTAACCTTTGAGTTACAAGTTGGGCATCTTGCATGGCAACAATTATTTGCTAGCATAAAAAAAAAAGAACGTGCACCCCTCTCTTTTTGCACTTTGACATTGGCACGTTTTACAAGTACAGAGGAATGAAGTTTCACAAGAGCCCTGGGAGGCAGGGCACAGACCCTCACAAAGGAGCGAGGCTCCAGCTGGGAGAGRTGTCAGGACTCAGGTTTGTTTCTGGGGAAAGGTAATCACTGTTTTGGGAAACCTGACAACTGCGCCGGGAGGAAAGAGACTGAYGGTGCTCAGGCGTGTGGAGGCAAGCTCCGAGCTGACAGGGGAGAGCTCCCAGGGCTGGCACCCCAATCCTGCCATCAATCACACCCAGGCCACATGAGCGTGGCCACCAGACAGAGGCGGCGCATGATGCAACGGGCACAGGTGTGCACGGCGGAAGGCAGCGGGGCTCTGCATGCATAACGCGCCTTTCCTCTGAAGTTCTCAAGGCGATTTGCAAGCATTAATTAATTCTCACAACGCCCAGGGATGGTAGGCAAGGCAGTGTCAAGCTGGCAAATTAATTTCATAGGTAGTGTCTTTGATATCACACGCTCATGCGCTCGCCGCGCAGGATTTGATGTATTACATTATTTCCCCAACACACCTGCTGCCCTTCAGCTCTTCCACGCGGCATCCTGGGTGAAATTATTATTATTTCTATTATTCTGATTGCTGTTGTTACCATTGTTATTAACGTTATTACAGCAGGACTGGTGCTATGAAGTGGATGCCTGCATCCGAGGAGAAAGTCATTGCCCCGGAGAGCTCATAACCCAAACAGGCAAGATTCGTATTTGTGCAAGTCTGTGCTCGCTCTCCAAGAATGTTGGCTGCAAAATGCCTCAGTAAAATTTGTGCTGGGATTGACAAAGATTGGTCTGTCTGCAAGGGTTTGGTTTTTTTTTTGTTTTTTTTTGTTTTTTTTTTTTATTGTTTTGTTTTGTGCAGCTCTGCAGTTAATCTGTGTTATGGGCTGACTGGGCATGATGATGTTTTCGCCTAAGGATTTCCAGAGTGGTGAGAGGGTGGTGCAGCCACCTGAGAACCCCGTTGAGAGGGGTTGATATCATTCAGAAATGTTGTCAATATGGATAATTGAGTATATGCAGAGGCTTTTGTTAATAAATGACACTCTCACACAAAATTACCGAAATTAAGTTTTGGTTTTTTTTCTTTTTTCATTTTTCACTTTCAGAATGAGCATGGCTGAAAAAATAGTGGGAAATGATGAAGATAATTTTTTCATAGCAATTGAAACTAGCAGGATRTGGAAATTTATCAGCCAGATCTATCTAAAATTTACTGGACTTGGGAACAGGCATATTACTGATTCAATTTTACCAATGCWAGGATTCTGGACATTTATTAGCATGCCTCAAAGCTTTTCTCTTCCTTCCTCCTCTCTTCCTGTTAGTATTTACTTCCCCCCTCCCCCTTTTTTTTTAATCCATTCTCAGTCAGGTGATCCCAGCTAAGAGATACAGATTGCTTCCCTCAGCTGGCCTAAGGCATGCATAAAAAAATCACTTTCATTCAGCAGGATATCTAACCTCTTCGTGTGTGCTGATATATCAGTGCTATTTTATGTGTGGCATAAATATTTATCCACTGGATAACAGGATGTAAGTGCCATGGTTTGCAGCATTGCAGAGCTGACCTTCAGTCTGGAATTCACATGTTTCTTCAGTAATTTATATTATAGGATCTTCTTACACTTTGTCTTTTCTATCTGTACCCTGGGGAGAAGCAAGTAGTCCAAAGCCAGTTCCAAGCAATCTGTTTGAAAATTCTGTTCTGTTCATTGGGCCTGGAACTTTAAAGAAGAAAGAGACCTGGTGGCATCCTATCCATAGGGTTATTTCATTAATTTGTCATATGGGATTCTGAGATCTGGTCGAGTGCTGATGTTGTCATGGTTTTTGTTTGGGACAGGTGCTTGACTTGGAGAGTTGAGTCCTGGCAACTTTAATTTTTTTTCTGTCATTACAGATTGATAGATGCTGTGTATAGATCACAAATAACACAGGTGTGAGTATGCTCCCTTGTGGTAAGCCATTTTGTTGTCGCATCGTTTACTCCATTTCTTTCAAAGTTCATGGTGAAATAATTTGTTTTCTAATAAAGATTGTATCAGTCACACTCTGTGATGATCTTTCAGTATGATAAGTGTTTTGGCAGGGCATCCCATTAGCTCAGGCAAGGAAAGGAAGCAGAGATGCTACTTTTTTTTTTCTCACCAATAACACTGTGCTGAGAATACCCACCAAGCTCTGGAAGATCCAGGTTCAATCCCTCTTCTGCTTAAGGGGATTTGAACTTGTCTCTCCACTTCCCTGACTGCCCTAACCACTAGGGTAAAGAATATTCCAGGGCAGGGCATTCTCAGTTCCTCATATTGAAACCATTTCACTTTGCATAGGTTAATTAAATATTCATGGGAACAGGAAGATGGCAAACCTATGCAAATGACTATGTATCTTCGTGGTGTAGTCTTTCATTTGGGAGCAGAGGGCCTGGCTTCCATTATCCACATCAATGAATACTTAAATGAGAAATACAAGAAACATTCATAGAAGCAGGCACAGGAACTGAGGGCTTCYCCTTCCAGGTGAATGCTAACCACTAAACCAGAAATCATTCTCTCCATGACACAGGAAATAGTGAAAAACATTATACAAATAAAACTGCTCCAACAGGAGAACTTTAGACAGGTCTGTCTTGAAACCTTGCACTGTGAATATTCACCCATAACTTGAGACTTGGGTTCAAGTTCCTTGAGAAGAAACTATGAGCTTTAATTACCAAGGTGTGCACAGTCCATCCCTGGTTAAAAAAAAAAGGGCATTGCCACTGTTTCTTGCTCTTGCTTGCCTGCTTCATTTTTTATGCCTTTTTTAGGTGATCAAAGGGTGGCTGTGTTGATGAATGGTGTATTTATTTAGTACAGTGTTTGTTCTGCCCCATATTTGGATGTTGCCTTTTTTTTTGGTTGAGTCAGATGGAAGGCAATAAGCAATTATTGCCTTCTGCACATGATTTACAACMGTGCCTTTCCCACCACTGACAGATTGTGCTGCTGAAGGGAAACTTGTGTTGTGGCTAATTTCATTTTCTGGGGACACACCTCTTTCCTTTTTGGCCAATGACCTTACCACCAATTTCCAAATAAACCTACATGTTATCAATCCTAGTAAGACTGCTTGGCCAGGTGAGCTTGGTGAATTCCAGTGGATAGACCTTGCAGATGAAGAAGGAAGAGGAAGGTTTGGAATGGGTTTATTGGATTTCCATGTCAAGGTTTTGGTGGAGGAGGGGCTCCAAGGGGTGACTTCCATGAGGACACTGGAATCTGCATCCATGTTGGACAGAGCCAGTTTGGGCTGGCTGCAGGATGGACCAGCCACTGGACACGGGTGATATTAGTAGCAATAACATATTTAAGAAAGGGGAAAAAAAATACACAGGAGCTGAAGTTCATGAGAAGGACCCACACTGGAGAAGTTTGTGAAGGATGATGGGTGAGACCCTACGCTCAAGCAGGACAAGGGTGTGAGGAGGAAGGAGCAGCAGGGATRAAGAGCTGTGAGCTGATCACAACCCCCATTTGACATTCACCTAGGCCCCTTTGAGGGAGAAGGGGGGAAGGTATTTTTAGTTTTGTTCATATTTCTCATTTTCCCGCTGTGATTATTTGGCATTACGTTAAAACAATTTCCCTGAGTTGAGCTTGTTTTGACCATGACTGTAAGTGATGTCCTTGTCCTTATCTTGACCCATRAGTTTTTAATCATATTTTCTCTCCYCATCCTGTTGAGAAGRGAGAGTGATAGAGCAKCCTGGTGGGCACCTGGCASMCAKCCRAGGTCAATCCACCACAAAGGTTTTGTCTCATTTCACTTTAATTATCTACAACAGAGACGGCCTCACCTGAGCTAATCTGTGCTTTGCTGTCAGTCAGAGGAGAGAAACATGATTTTTAAGAGGCAGTTTCATCTCATCCTAMTGGATACATAAATACAAAGCAGATGAAACCTATTTTTCAATTCTTTTTGCTCTGTGGACTCTTGAGGAAACCTAGAGTGTCTAACTCGGATGCAGATATCTACATCACACCTGCAAGAGTTCAGAAGGTGGCTCCTTCTCCTGTATTTCACTGTTTCACCAAGATTTGTTTGTGGTCTGTGGTTCTGATTGCCCTGGAGACTTGAGGTGGTTCTGCATCTACCCAGTGGCAGAAGAGCTTTGTAAAGGGAAAACACGAGCTGTGTTCATGGGACAGTTCCAGGCAGTGCTGAGTCGTGGTCTGGTGGCAAAGAGCAGCGCTGGTGGGATATTCAGGTGCTGGAGTGATGCCAGGAGCCCTCAGAAAAGCTCCAGTGCAAAATAACACCCATATATCCATATTCCAGAGTGAGCCTGCTCACACTGAAATCTCTCTTCCTCTCCTCCTTTACACACTGCAGAGGTACCAGAAGTTTTGGGAYATCTGGACCTCAGTGACAGCTGGATCTCAAAAGCACTCACAACRTCAATCTCATTGCAAAAGGCAGCAGTTATTTTCCCCCATCTCTGTACAGCTTTAAGAGTAAGTTTTTGCAGAAACATATCAGTGTTGAAGATACAAACCAAAAGGAAACAAGTGTCACGTCCATTATTTGCATCTTTATATAATTGTTATTCCTCCTTTTAATTAATATCAGATTTGTTTAATGAAACTGAAATATGCTCACATCTGGCTTTAATCCCCGTATTTTCCTCAGTCAGTAGACAATACTTTTGCATTTTCATGAAAATGTGAAGAATCAGGATGATCCTGAGCACGCTGATAATGCTGTTTCATCTGGCTTCCCAAAGGCACGATGCATCATTGCAGAYGTTGCAGAGCTGAGTCACTGACACTGATGTGACTAATCTTAAYGATGTGCTTTGATTCCAAAATATGTCGCTGTAAAGTTTGACACATTTGATACATTMATTTCAGCATTCCAGGGCAACTTTCTGTTCCCACAGTGAATCTACTCATGGGGGAGACAAATTGTCTGTGGGAAAAAAAAAAAAAAATCCCAACCCAGCCCTTGAAACAAACCAGCTCATTTTCCTTTAAATTTGCCTGTGGACCAAATTTTGCCCTCATCAATGGGATGCAACTTTCATGGAATATACGATTYATGTATCCAAAGGCAAAATTTGTTCCTATCTATCAATCTACCTACTATTTTATCTRCTATCTGTCTGCTTAACTCTATTAATTAGTTAATGTTTGTAAAACACTCAAAAGATGTAAAGCCCTATAGAAATGCTAAGTATTATAATTATTGTTATCTGACTGCTGTATCTCTTTACCTATCTAGCTATCTACCTTCTCTATCTATTATAATAACAATAATACTTAACACTTATATAGTGTTCTTAATCTTCAAAGTACTTTACAAACATTAACTAATTAATCTAATCTAGTCATCTCGCAAACAACTCTTTTAACAAGTGGTTGTTTCTGTAAAATAAAATTCTTTGCAAAAAGAAGAATACTACTTTGGGGGGGGAGGTTATTTTGTTCAGGTTTTGCTATGATAAGGTAATAAATATGTATAAAAGCAAAGCAGCAAGAAGATGGATGAGAAAATCTCCATCACTAGGGAACATAGAGTTTGTAACACGTTGCAGTTACAGACCATGAAGATGTCTCCTGGTCCTCTTATTCCTGAATTCTGTGCTTAGTTTTATTAGAGACTTCTTGCTACAAAAATGTGAATTTTTTTCCTTGTTTTTTTTTATAAAGAGCAGTTAAACACTTCTAGAAGTTTCATTTTTCTAGATTATTGTCTAATCAGAAGAAAGGCCAAGGCTGCCAAATGGAACAGCTCAAGCTGAGCTCTTGAGCCTCACAACTGCAAAGATAACTTGGGAACTTTTTTTGTGCTTATAGAAATTGTTGTGATGGTGATAAAGACATTTCAAATTGTACATGTGGGCAATGGRGCAAGGAGTCCAAAAACATTGAGGGGAAGAGACCACCTTGCTTTTAAAGAAAAATCACCCTGAATAGCTCTGTAGATCTCCATCTAGACTCACTCTGAGGAAAGACAATGCTCAGTGTGTATTTTCACAGTCAGCATCCTGGACGTGCAAGRTAGAGACCAAAAAATATATGAAGGGTTTTTTGGGTTACCTTTCTGCTTCTAAACAAATCAAAGTGACACACTCAGATCAAGCACTGCTTGGCAATGGTCACCCAACTGCCTGACTTGGTTTCAGACTGTAATTCTCAAGAACAATCTTCTACTGAGAGGRGTAAGAGAGCTGCCCTGTGCCATTTGGTATTGGGACAAAGAATCAGCCTGTGCCTTGTTACACCTGAGATGGGAGGTACAGACATAATGAAAAATTATCCAGACTTTATGTGGCTTACACCAGCATCAGAGAGCAGAAAATGAAACAAAAACAAATAGAAAAATGATTCTGTTTTCCGCTTGATGAAATGGAAATTCTCATATTTTTCCCCCTTCTGTTATCTCCGTCTCCTTCTCCTTCTTCTGGTATTTTTCTATCTGTCCTACATATTTATTTACACGGACAAAATGTGCAGGGACCGTTCTGGTAAGACCTAACCCAAAAATCAGTTAGGATTCTTCACTGAGATCTCCTAAGACAGCCAGACAAGTGGCTTTTTGTGTGACCACTATTGAACAGATAATTTTATCTCTGTTAGCACAAAAAATTAAAAAAAAAAAGGCCTTTTTGTTAATTTTCCAACATTTCAGCCTCCAGCAGCTAGGTTAACATAAATCATACCTCCACCAACTAAAAAAATAAATAAACTTTTACTTTGCTTTCTCAGGCTGGATGCATTTTCCAGGTACAAATTTAAAACTCTATATCCCYCCAAAAAATTTCAGAAGTACAGCTGCTTTTTGTGGAACAGACTGGATAGAGCTGTCACCTTGCAATAGGTATGTTTTTAAATGAAAAATGAAACAAAACAATGCNAAAAAAAAAAAAAAAAGTGTCATTAAAGGCAGTGACACAGGGCTGGATTCAGGTTGTGCATCATTCATCCTGCCATGCAGAGTAGAATGGAATATCGAGTTGGAGCAATTAAAGGCAAATCAGGCTTCCAATACAATCAATGCAGCAAGCAGCTGTGCTGTTTGTGTTACAAATTCACAGAAGATGATCTGAATGTGGTTCCTGTCAGTCAGGCATGACAGCCAGCTAGGCTGAAATCCAGGTGATATGGGCTCAGGCACACACTGCCCGAGTCACCTTGTGCACAAGACCTGATCTAACCCCGACCTTCACATCTTATTTGTGCTCTAGCAATGCTCTTCATAAATGCAGGGCTTTGATGGTCTTAAATGTTATACCCAGCAGGGCTTGAAAATGAAAGTGCTTAGTTGAAGCAATGGTTGCAAATGAGAAACATGCACTCTGTTAACATCTGTTAATAAGGGGTGCATTGAGGTGCAAGGTATATAGAAACCTATAATTAAAGGTTGAGGTTGGAAAAAAAATAATTGGATCAGGAATCTGGGAGATTTTGGCTAGAAAGGGTGAAGATATCACTGAGTGYTTGCAAAACCTCAGACCCCTGGAACACGCTTGCAGAGGTGACATATCTCAAAGGTGAACAGGTGAAGCTGATGCAGAAGGGACTTGGATCCTCTTTAGAGCAGCACTAAAGGAGTTATAAATTATTTGATTTTGGATAGGTGGGGTGGGGCTCCCTGTTCTCATCTTGTCCCCTGTATTCTCTGCAGAGTGTCTTTGACAAAGCGTCTTAACAAATACAACTAAAGGAGCAGAAAAGGGGAAAAAAGCCCCTCCTTTACCTGAGCACACAAAACCCCACGTGCAAAAACCCAAACCTCCCTGTTTGCTTGAATCCAAGTGACTTTGCAGAGCAGCTKTTACTGACACGCTCCCCTCAGTGACGCAGAGGAAGACAGAACATGTTTTTAATTGCAAAGTCAAATGGTTATGCATGGGTCCTGTCATGCTTGTGAGAACTTGTTCTTCCCCAGCCCTCCCTCTCCTCCCCACTAAGGCAGTCTTGCCAAAACCCTGCTTGAGAGTGGTCACAGGCAAAACACGAAGCCTCGCAGGGATTTGGGGAGTAGACRCCAATCTGTCAGAGGTGTCACCAGGACTGCATGTATCTGCTGATCTGTTACCACTTGCTAATTATGGATTCGGCAGCTAATTGTCATAAATCTCGGTAAGAGAGATGTGGAATGAGGCAGAGTTTTTAAAGGAGCACAGCCTCAATAGGTTTGCATCGGCAGGAATGATCATCCTGTGCCAGGGCTCTGCTGCTCTGCGATGCCTCGGTGAATACCTGCATTGTTACGGGTGCCAATTCACTCCCAGCAGCATTTCTGACATTCCTGTGCAGGAATGGTGAGTGTCCAGGACTGTAATACACTGACTTGTTGAAGGATTTGGTTTAATAAACCCGGAGATGCTGGCCAAACAGATGTTTCAGAGGCTGAAATCTTGCACCCTTCACCAGGCTGAACTTCTGGTCCAGCCTTCAGAAAGAAAAGCACCACTCCGCCAAGCAGGATTGAGGTCTCATACCTTGACTGTGCAAAAACACAAATCAGGTACTGCTTCAGTGAGGGGTAACGCTCTTTTCATGTGATTCACCMGTCAAGAGTTTGAATTTGGAAAGAAGGGGATTCAGCAAGTTTAATTTAGCTTTAGGTATYCTTTCCAACATTTCAGCCACATCTAATTACCCACCATCTTACTCCACCTGCATCTTGAAAGATGCAGTTCACGGTGGAAAGGGTAAAGTCAAGCCTTCGATGTCTCAAAGGCATTGAATTTGCTTAAATGCTGAGCAACTTCTCAGCAAATCAAGTGCCTTCAGGGTATGTGGAGTTGAATATCCAAAAATAACTACTTGAAAATTTCTGTGGGTCTAAGGATCACAGRCTCTGCATTGATGTCAACCAGCCCTCAGATAAAAGATCAGAACTAAATTTCTGTTATTGTTTGACTGGCTTGTCATTTGGAAAGAGTAGAGTCAAGGTTGCATGCAGAAGAAATCTCTCTCTTAATAAATAACTCTTGGTTTTCGGAAATTTTGTTCTGCTTTTTATTTCCTAGTCCCTTTCCTGTTTTCAGCCAGTTTTTGAAATGTWTTCATCAAGTCCAAGGTTTTATCTAGACCAAGATTACCAACTGCTTTTGGAAATAAAAACTAATATCTGTCACATATTCCACTGAAATCTGCCAAATTTTCCAGGTAGAAAGACACAACAATCTATTTTAAGACCGGTTTTCACTAAAGCTGGCTGGAAACTCTWCAGTGGAATGTTTGTTTATTTTCCCAGATGAAAAAGCTGATTCATAGTAATTCAAACATTTTGCTGAGATGGTTCMGTTTTGATTCAGGTGTGACAAACTTCAAGCAGGGCACAATTAACCTCTAATGAGTAGATTCCTGCKGGGAACTAGATGCTGTGGCAAGGTAGGAGCCATCTCCCCTGGAGCACCTCAGGAGAGTGGCCAGAAGAGAATGAGGAACCTGARAATGTTTAAATGTTTCTTGTTTAAAAGTTGTGATGTTTTCTGCTTGWTGGAAAAGGAGACAGATGGAGGCAAGAACAGCATTACTTAATTCTTCCCTGAGCTTCCATGTCTGTCCATCTAGCTCTCCAAAAATCAGGATCAATTCATTGCTTTGTCAGGATGAAGTARAAGTGGGGGGTTTATTCTGAATGAAAAGGAAATTTAACATTAAAATATTGAAACTTGCTCTACAGAGAATGGTTTTGCTATATGAAATACTAGGGCTCGTAGCAATCCGTGGCCATTAAAGTGCATTAATTGTTTAATTTAAAAAGGGTTAATCCCTCTGTGGAAAATGTAAAATTTCTTCTTGGGTAAGAGGGGAAAAAWTTTGCTCTGGGTATTATTAAGCACACACAGGTGAAAGTCTTTGTGACTAAATTCTGCGACCCACCCCATTTATTTCTGAAGGCAAAATCTTTTGTGGACTGAAAGCAGCCATTTATCTCGCAGAAAGCAGAGATGCACATCAACAGACACCAAAAAAACAAGCAAAAATATTAGCCTCCCACAAATCCAAACTTAAAAGAAAAGGTAATTGAAAACAAAAATTGGTTGCAAAACATCTGTTTTGAAATTTGTGCCACCGTGACTTTTGGGAAAAACTTTGGAAAGGACTTGAAATGCCTTCTTTGCTTTAGAGTGAGATAATTTTTAGTTCTAATTTCACTTAAAACCTCATAGGAAATATTCTGGGGTTGACATAAGGCAAGTCAACTATCCTCAGCCATGCCTCCCCTTGTTTTTTTTGGTGGTGCATGCAGTCTGTGCCAGCCCTGGAATATCAGTATTGATGCAAAATATCAATGAACTGGATCACCAGTAATTTTCCACAATGGAATGGCTCCTGTGTAAAAGACTTACAAGTAATCTCAGAATCTTGACTAAACTACCAGAAAATTTACTTTTATTGGAGCATTAATCCTCCATTTAGTGCTTAACTGCTGCCTGAGCCAGGGAAACACTGAGGAAACATGTCATGGCCCAAAAAACTTAAATCTCTTTCTTTATTCTTGCTGCTGCCCTGGCAGGGCCAAATGAGGAGCACCAAACCTTCATTTCCTCCTGCAGGGTTCCTTCCAGCAGGGTCTGGTCCCTTCTCCTGCTGGAGAGACACCCCCTAGGTGTGTCTATGTGTCTGGTGGGACGCTTGTGGAAATCACATCACCCACTCTGGGACATGTTCTGGTCCCTCTGGAGCTGGCTGGGTCCCAGCTGTGCTCCAACAAATTATTTCATGTCCCAAAAAGCAGAGCTGGGTCTTGCAGCTTCCATCCCTGGCAATCTTTTTCCTTCCTTCTACCCAGATYCAAACTCAGCCTCTGTTGCTGATGACAAATTCAGCAGCCAGGGTGAGACGAGTGGTTAAGTTAATGATGATTTAACACTTTGCAGGCTGCTGTCCYGGGTGGTTATACATTCTTTGCATTTGTTTGGCTGGAAATATGGAAAAWTAATTAGTAGCAGAAGGGTATAACTTTGCCAACCATTAACTGAATTATAAGTAAGTGTTTTCTTTGTCTGGCAATATCTTACCTTGTCCTGGTGCCAAAAATGTCTCATAACTTGGTATTATGTTCTCTGAAGACAACCTTTTCAATGACTTTATGAGTGAAATACTGTAATACCAGTAAGAGGGAATTTTTTTCTCTTCTTTCAATTTTTTTTTTTTTGGGTGTTGATGAAAGGGGACATAGCTACATTTCTGAAGGTCAAGTGTTTGCAACCAAAAGCTGCTTTCTTATTTAGTTTTTAATTTTCAATAAAAATATTTTAAAAAACCCCACCAAGATTAAAAAGAAAGGGAGAATATTTTCTAATTCTAAATACTGTTGTTTACCTACTTTCTGATGTGAAGCAAAAGTGCTCTGGACATCTGGGGAAGAACAGAGAACCATGTTTGTCATCTGCCTCCAATCTTTATTTTATAGTGAGCAGTATTGCAGCTGAGATGTCTTCTATCTGTATATTTACTCTAGAACAAAGACTGATGTAGCCTGATACGTGCTGCAGTATTAAAAGAAAAAGGGAAAGATGAAGAAAAACCTCTTCTGTTGCTCTAGAGGTGGTTTTAGAAGGCTGTTATAAAACAGTTAACTGCTAATTTGCCTGATGTCCATTAATCAACACAGCTGCAATCACATTTTCTTTCCTCCACTTGAGCCCTAACAATTGGTCAAGGCCTTTCCTTTTCATAATTTCTGGAGGTCTGTAAACCCAGGCTGCTTTGGAGGGCAGGTGGGAGCTGAGGATCTCTCCTGTTGACTCTCCAGTTTCTCTGGAGCAGTTATTTCCTGGTTGTTTCATTCCTCATGCTTCAGGCCACAGGTGTAAAATGCAGCTCATGGGAACCAGAGTTTCCTGAGTTTTCTTGCCTTGCAACACAAAGTGATCCAAATTCCTCATTCCTGGTGGGTCTTTGTGGTGGCCATTCAGGGACCACAGAAGAGCTGTTTGGAGGGGATTTCTGGAGGTCAGCAATCCAACTTCCATCCTGGAGGTGGCCCCTTTCAAACCATGGACATATTTAGATCCTCTAATCTCCARGGATGAAGATTTCACAGCCTTGTTGGGCTATAACCTGCTGGTCACAATCTCCTAATGTAACCCAGCAAAATGTTTGCTATATTCACTGTTTTCTCATGTTTAGTTTGGTGTTGCCTTTGAAGCTGGGCTGTTATTTAACCTGTCCCCTGCCTCTACTGATTCACAGGGTTATTCCACACCTGGTGCAGAAATTATGCTATATTTTCTGTACTTTATGAGGTCTCTGCTSTCCTGGTCTTCAAGTCTTTAAAAATCTGCCTGGCTTGAATCTTTCTCTTTTCAGGTTATCAGCTAGTTGTAATATGCTCTTTAGCAGCTGCTAAATGAACATTGAATTGCATTTGACAGCCATTTGTACTCAGTATCAGGCCAATTTTCCACTTGTCTGGCAGTTTATTCCTTCTCCAGCTTCYAAATTATAATGCTGTGGGTGGCAAAATCCTTATATATAAAAGAAATGTAGMATCTGCTACTCTTCCTTGTCTTTGCAGACAGCCAATTAATTACAGAAGCCAATCAGGTTGGTTAATAATTATTTGCTGTAGACCAGTCCTTGTAGACTGTTTGTGGTCACTTCATGTCTTTCAGTAGATTGGGAGTGGACACAAAGAGGAGTTCCCAGATGCTTCCAGGGCCCGGGATGAGACTGACCAGCTCATAGTTCCTTGGTTTTCCCTTTATTTCTGTTCCCATGGAATCCCTTTTATGCCCTTAAATGGTTTTGGGTCCAGCTGAGCTTCAGCTTTCCTGACATTATCCAGACCAAAGAATTAACTCCATGCTGGTACAAGAAAGAACATAGGAAGATGTAGGATTTCTTGAGACCTTTGCCTGTGAACCGGCGTGCACTCTTTTGCAGCTCACCCTGAAGATGCAGAAAGACCCACCAAGCCTTACAGCTTCACACAGAAGTTTTTCAAGAGGTTTGTTTCATGGTTGACGTGTGAAGCCATACAGTTCCTTCCCCTCTCTGTGCTCTGTTGTTGGAAAGCCACCTCCCCTCGCTATGGTGCTCGCAGAAAACCTGAATGGTTGAGGGGGAAGTGGGCTTGCAAACCCTCTTTTGTGCAAGGCACAAAGGAAAAGGGGTGGCTTGTAGTCTGCAGCAGAACGAGAGGAGGCTCTCTGCTCTCTTCAAAGGGCTTCCTCTTCCCCTTCTCTCTCTATTGTGAATTCTTTAAAAAGACCACCCTTCCCTTCTGCAGAGTGAAAAACATCAAAGGGAATGGTGTGGTGGGGTATTTCCTTGTGAACACTGACTTACCTTACAAAGGTGAGGAGTTCACAGGAGGTTCTCTCTTGTGAAGCGTGTTCTGCCTGCCTGGCTTTGAATGCTGAGCTCACGGGGAAAATGTTCTTACATCTTCAGGCAAGCAGCTTTGCTGCAAAGCCAAATCTCTCCCTCACCCTCCCACTTTCTACTTACCCAGTAATATTTTATTTTATTTTATTTTATTTTATTTTATTTTATTTTATTTTTAAATTTTATTTTATCTTATTTTATTTATTTTATTTTATTTATTTTATTTTTTATTTTTAAAAATTATTTTAATGTAATTTAATTTAATTTAATTTATTCATTTTATTTTATTTTATTTACTTTATTTTATTTTATTTTTAAATTTTATTTATTATCTTATTTTATTTTTCTATTTTATTTATTTTATTTTTTGTTTTAAAGAATTAATTTAATTTAATTTAATTTAATTTAATTTAATTTTTATTTATTTCATTTTATTTTATTGTTTTATTTATTTTATTTTATTTTATTATTTTATTTCATTTCATTTCATTTCCTTTCATTTTATTTCATTTAATTTCTATTCAATGTCAATTTTTCCTTTATAATTTTATATTAATTTATTTCATATTTAATTCAACTTAATTTTTATTTATTTATTTTGTTTTGGACAACGCCAAAACATTTAGGCCTTGAAGATTTTGTGTGGTTTTTTTTCATGCRGAGCTAGTCACAAAAACTGAAGCGCAGTAGAAAAATAAGATTTCCCACAAAAAAATTGACTTTAGAGGGTTCATTTTTTTATTTATTAAAGCACATTTACAAGTGAGAATGTGAAAGTATCCCATTCCAGGATATTGGGAAAAGATTAGTTTGCTCATGTTGTTTCAGCATAAGATTTTGATTGTTTTATTATCTAACGAGCTTATCAAGAACAGTCAGCAATCAACCAGATGTATCAAGTTCTTCAGTGAGTTGCAGTTTAAGTTTAATGTCATTGGGATACCTCCAAAAGACTCAATTTCCTCTGGTTTAGGACAAACTTGGTGGCAATTAAAACTGTGGGAGGGTTTTTTTTGTCCCTTTTGCATTTTTATCTTTAAGGGTGGAGCTCTCAACCAAAAATCAATGGCTAAAACCTGTCTGTAGTCAAGGATGAGGCAGAAAGACCTTCAGCCCATGACTCCACATCTTTTAATGCTTGCTCTATACATAAGAATATATATAGAAATAAAAAAAAATATATATATATTATAAATACTTATAAAGTGTAAAGGCAGAAAATGAATAAAAATTCATTTTATCCATGAAACTCTTGAGSATGGATGAGTCTCCATGCCTTATCTTGGAGCAAATATATTAGTTCTTACATCCCATGGGTTTTTGGAGGTTYCCAGTTCTTTTGCAAAGATCTTTCACCTTCTCAGGAAGCTGCTGCCCGAGCACTGAATCATGTTGGAAGGCAAACTCAGGTGGATTTTTACAGTGGCAGTTTTGAAGAAGGAAAAACGAGGCTGGAAGTCACTGGGAATTGCTAATCAGCTCTGAGATTTACCAAAACCACCCAGGATTTCAGCTCAAGCACATTATCCTGGAGCAGCCAAGTGGGGGTGTCAGCTTCAATACCTCATCTCTGAGTCCCAGTGACAAAGTGACATTTGGAATTTGGGTATCTAGACCTAAAAAAAGAGAGCATTTCCCCTTYACACATCCCCACTACTCCTACAAATCTCAACATCTAATATTATTTGCCATCCAGTGTTAGGACAATGGTTAGACTCAAAGATCTGAGAGGACTTTTCCAACCTTAATTATTCTATGATTCTATGATTCTAAACATGAAATCCMCGCAAGATGCCTCAGAACCCAGAGATTTGTTTCATGCTAAACCCAGCATGACTCAGTCTCACAGCAGAATTCAAATAAATGTGTGGATCACACTGGAAGCCAGTTGTGCAACAGCAGAGGGGTGAAGCTAAGAAAAAATCCTCTCTGTTCAGGTGTCAGTCATGAATCTTACCAGTCCACCAGGATAAAGAGCAGAGGAAATCCTTAATCAGGACCTAAAAGCAAAGGATCTGATTCTCACCCACCTCGTGGAGGTTGCCAGAGCATGTGAGCATTTCTGAAGTCAGAGGTGCTGAATGGAGAAGCARTTTCTGCCCTGTCAGCACTTTGGCTGTGTGTGGTTTCCCCGTTGCCATTAGCTCTGGGCACTTTGGAAATTGTATTCCTCCTGCAAGGCAGAGTGGGAAGAGCTGACAAGCTGGGTTAAAATATTGGGTAATGAGGATAATTAATCAAGGGTCTTCTGCAGAATTTCTATTTTTTTTTTTGGGAGTGGGGGGGTTGGTGTTATTTTTTTTGTCCTAGGGCAGTGAACAGACTCCAGTGGGCCTTTGGCAGCAACGTGGGCTCTCACAGGTTTTTGGGTCGGAGTACTTGACCTCAACATTACTGTGTCTTCAGGCTGGATTGCTCCTAACCAAGAAGTTTTTAATTGAGAGGMAATCTGAAGGTTGTTTTGTGCCTTGCAAGTAAGGGGTGAGAGATGGTCCCTGGCTGAACAGATGTGTGTAGTGAGGGGACGAGTAGCTGGAGGTGAAAGGTAAAGGTTTTACAACCTTTCARTCCTCAACACCTCTGAGTCTCTAACTGGAGCAAACTCAAGGCTTCCCAAGAAAAAGGATCAAAAATTATTTTGTGGCTGTCTGGCAGCAAGCCATCCTAAAGYCTTCCAGCTCATCCTGAGCCAGTCCTCACCAGTGACTTCATCCTGTACCTGCTGCGAGATGCTGAGCCCTCCCTTTTTTTGAGGAAATCAGTGGCTGTTTGCTTGGCATGCAAGGACTAAGCACACAACAGCAGCACACTTTTAATTTTAAAGAAGAATCACAGAATGATTTGGTTTGGAAAGGATCATAAAAATCATCCACTCCAACCTCCCATGTGGTTCTTCCACTAGAGAAGAGCGAAATCACCAAATACAAAAGGACAAATAAAACACTTAGAGGAGCAGAATGCAGCCTTCCTCTTCCCCTGGTGTTGTTTAGTAACTTGAGGTTACATTTTGGGCTGCTGTTCAGGAAATTCAACTAACCCTGGTAGGAAAAACGGTGAAGCGTAGCTGCAAGATAAATGAATTATTCAAGGACCAACCACTCCTTTAGGCATTTTACCCCTTGGGGCTGAAAACACTTGAACAATCTCATGTCACTTGCATATGATATTACTGCTTTTCCCAAAACACTTTTCCTTCCTCAGAGAAAACAATTTTAATTAATTCTCCAAACAATATTTCTGCCAAGTCTAACTGGTCGAGGGTATTCACCAAATTCCAGCAGCTCTCAGCCTGTGTCTTACAAAACTTGTCATGACTGATTTTTTACTCTTTTTGCACWGGTTGTAAAGAGATGTATTCAAAGGCATTCCTTCTCATGCAGGTCCAGATTGAAGCAAATGTTTAACATAAAAACCGTGGTGATGTATTTTGCTGAATTGGGACCTTTTATAGGATGGATGAATCGAGCCCTTATTTGCCATTCTGTTTTTGAGTAAACATTTCTGCAGTGTAACATTAATTATGGATTCTCCACCTTGATTCAGTATCGCGTTTAGGCTGCTATTCCCTGTTAAATCATCTTCCTTGACATGTGAAATTCAGGCTGCCTTTGTTAGATTAAAGTCTTTTTATCTGACCTGCCTTTAAGCTTCATCTACTTAGTCATATCACTGGGTAGGTAACAGAAAATTGCCAATATGTCACCCAGTGGGTAAATCAATTCATGAAAGGAGGCCTAGTGCTTTTAGATTGACTGCAGAATGGCTCTTTTCTTTTTTTCCAAGCATATCTTCCTCAGCACACCTGGGTATTCCTCCTGAGGGCTCAGGAAAAAAGTTTGAATTGCCTTGTTCTTTATTAGCTACATCCCGTCTCCTTTATACTACAGGTGAACGTGATTTGCKCCACAGTGCAGTGTATTCCTGAGAGGGGGACTGAAAGGAAAAGGGCAAATTATCCTCCCAGTGATGTGGAAAGCAGCAAAGGAGCTGGCAGGAAAATTATCACTAGTAAAAATCTGGGATGTGCTCTGAAATGTTTGAGGCAGCACCGTCCCAAGTGGGGTGAGCATGAGGCACAGGTGACCCCTTGTTGGAGAAATAAAACCAAGAGTCTCTTAAGTGACTACTTGGTTGTTAATTCCAGAAGTTTTTAGAAAAAAAAAATAAAAACAACAAAAAAACCCTCTAATTTTCAGAAAGCCCCCAAAACCATCTAACCAGGGATTTGAATTGGTAAGCGAAATATTGGGGAAAAGAGAAGCGTTTCTTATCTGTCCATTGCAAAGTGTACCAAACCTCTAAGGGCTCCTCAGGAAAAGGGTCAAGAGAGCAGGGTTGAGCTGCATATTTACCTCAGATAACAGCAAGTTTTGCAGGAGAATATTTGGGGAAACTGAGGCAAGAAAGTGCATCTAATGCCTTGCTCTTTTCTTTTAACCTATGTACACCATCTATACCTTAAAAAATTGAGTTCTCATGATTTGAATCACAGAATGGTTTGGGTCAGAARGGACTTTAAAGATCATCTGGTTCCAGTGTCCTGCTSTGGACAGGGACACCTTCCCCTATCCCAGATTGYTCCAAGCCCCRTCCAACCTGGCTTTGAGCACTTCCAAAGATGACACATCCACAATTTCCCTGGGCAACCCATGCCAGGGTCTCACCACCCTCACAAGGAAGAATTTCTTGCTGATATCTAATCTAAACCCGACCTCTGTCAGTTCAAAGCAAATGAGGCTGTTTGAGACTCCTTCCTGTGACAGCAGCTGACTGCTGATCTCACCTCCATTGAACAAGCAGCTGCCAAAGGTTGGTCTTCTGGGAAATCTTGACTTAATCTTCTTGAGATGACACAGAGTCATGGGGCAACTGAGCTGAAGGGTTTTGGTTCTCCCTAGTAGGACTGCAAACTGCAAGCTCACGGTATTTAGAAGAGAAAGCATCAATCCAAGGGTGTCCACAGTGCAAGAGGCACAACAAATCCTCCTGGAGAGTTTTACAGCAGAAAACGAGCTTTAACAGAACCCCACACTTSTAATTTAGTGTGATGTGGTGGGTAGAAAAAAGAAGAGATAAGACTTGTGATCTCCCTGCAATCTGCCACAATAGGCCACACGACCCAAACCACTGGGAAACTCAACTTTCCTAGGCTGTATCTGGACTCTGGAAACAGAAATCCTGAGCCAGTGGACATATTTCTGCCAAAAAATGTTTAGCAGTAGCAAACAGAATTCTTGGTTTCAAAAGACTTTAATTTTTTTACACATTTTTAAAATGTCGCCTCTCTATGTGCTTGGATTTAATTTTTAACTTTTTAAGGAAAACCAGGTCTTCCCATAGTTTAGAATTTTAAAATTTTGCCAGAAAGCAGACAAAACACCTTTTTGGCTAAAACCTCAAAGTTTCTGATTAATTAATTCTGACTCTGATCTAATGCTTCTTGCAAAWGCTTTGAAAATGCAAAGCAGTATATTCCTGGTGCTGTGATCTATATGTCTGTCACATACAAGAAATAGAAAATTTTTGAAATTCTTCTTCAGAAATATTTTTGGGCACTGTGACCCTTGTTCTCTCCTTTAAAGTGGGAATCAGGAATAGCTCATTAAAATCTATGTATTTTTTTTCAGTGCAAGTGAAAGGCAAATCAAACTGCATGTATCTGATATACATTAACTTAAAGTCTGCTATTAAACCACAAGTCGTGAAAGACTATGGGAAATCTGAACYCCTGCTGATTTTTGCTAATTCTATAAAGAGTCTATTTAATTTCCTCAGGAAAACAAGGCAAATCTTCCCTTGAGGGCGCATACATTTTTGAATGGGCTACAAGTGAGTCCCTAAGGGCTCAGTTATCACTGATCACAGTTTGGTCTGTTGGATATTGCTAAGGGAAATTTAGTGTGATTGTCTGTGATCACTGGCATGTGCTCATACCCATTAGGAGACCTATTCAGCCCACTGACATTTGGTTCCTAGGAGAATAGGGTAGCTGCTCTCAAAACATTTTGAGTTTGCAGTATTTTTTTTTCCCCTCCCTTCCCACTCCTTCTGCCCCTCCCTCTCTGAATTTTTTTTCAGGCAGAGGAGCAGATGTTCAAGATCAGAAAAGASCTTTTACACAGAGTTGCCACACTGGGAAGGCAATGCTGTATTTTAAGAAAATGCTGTGTAACAAAACCACTCTCTTCCAGTTTGGTTAATTTTCTCTATTCCTCTGTTTTAGGCGACTGCATGGGTGTCATAGAAGAGCAATCATATCATATCTAGATGTATTTATTGTGCAGARAAGTGAGCTTTAGCTACTTCCCTCTAAACCACAGGTGCTTTCAGGGTGTCACAGGTTTGGCCCTAAAACCACCAGCGGCTTCAGTATTGGGAATGCTGCAATGTTGCCCTTAACGCTCAAACTTGCCTTTCTAGGGCATTTCCAAAAACTTGTAGCTCTCTCTCAGAGGTTTGCAATCTCAAGAACTGCTCTCACTGACATCACAGATTAGAGCCAATGTAGATATGCAATGGGAACTGGCAGTGACACCTGTATAGCTGGTGACAGGAAATACAGAACAATTTATAGAAGTGTGAGAGCTAAAATATAGATAATATATAGATATAATATAGATAATAACAGATATTTCACTGCCAGAGCATTGAATCCTTTGGGTGCAAGTAGGAGGGAAGGGCTGGTGTTCTGTAGTCTCTTGAATGACATGCAAAATATTCACAAAAGTGTTTGCTGGGTATGAAACAGCAAATTTGCTTTCTTAGATGCAGAATTTGGATATAGGTCTCACTGCAACACCCTTTTTTTCTGTGTTCAATGCAGCACTTTTGCCAAGGTGTGTAGAGCTACAGGATAGGAT
>NW_026623415.1:1395029-1397056 GCF_030028575.1 Malurus melanocephalus | reverse complement strand
AAAAAGAAAAAGAAAAAGAAAAAGAAAAAGAAAAAGAAAAAGAAAAAGAAAAAGAAAAAGAAAAAGAAAAAGAAAAAGAAAAAGAAAAAGAAAAAAAGAAAAACCCAACAATTTAAGTTTTGGTTAAACCACCAAAATCGTCAAACAATCCCTCCTCATTCTTTGTGTAACTCTGGTTCTCACCCAGTGTTAGATCCAAAGGGACCTATATTTTTTTCTCCACTCCTACTTCACCAGTTTTAATGATTTAGCCATTTCTTTCAATAAAAGGGAGCAAGTTGTGGAATCCCAAACCTATGTGGCTAATCCCTGCCTGTGTGTTTGCCTCTTGTAGCCTTGCCAGATCCCAGCTCTTTGCCTAAAGACTTTCTCCGTTAGCRCAGACTGCAAAGCAACTTGTTTTCTTCTTGCATGTGCGTCAGTGAGAAGCTCAGGGCTGCTCTCCAGAAAGGGTGGGGAAACAACCCAGGTGTGAAAATGCATGCATGTAGATGCTTGCAATTAAACTGTAACCACACTTGCACGCAGTATTTTTTTTTTTTTCCTCTTCCAGCTGTAGCTTTGCCATTAGGTGGTTTCAACCCTACATTTGAATTTCCAGCATTTATTTTGGTRCTGTGTTGCTGGATATTTGGTCCAGTAAGAAAAGAAACACAACTGTTTCTCACCCAAATGTAGCTGGCTATTTGCTCTGCTCCTTGCAGAGGAACAACCTGACACCATCCATCCATCCCCTGGAATTTGGTAGGACTTCGTTTTGTTGCTGAAAATATTTAGACCAGATTTGTTGCTGGGATTTTTCTTCTTCATATATGCTTCCCCACTCCCCTTTTTTCTTAAATCTTGTGCTTCACAAAGCACATTGGGTAATACAGTTGAAATTAGAATTAAGAATAAAGAAATAGGAAAAAATAATTAGCTGGGAAAAAAACAAACAACTGACTTTGAACATTGAATGTTTTGCTGGATAAAGGAGGAATTAGCTATTACCTGARTGAAAGGCTAAAGACTTGCTGCTTTAGTAAAGTCCAACTCAGTTGAGAGTTTTAGGTGTCTTTAGTAAAAGCCAAAACTGCTGAGGCAAGGGAAAAAAATGCAAATTGAGAACTGCTCTATAGTTGCTTAGTCTACTCTACCATTCTGGGAAAATTTGTCTGAATCTTTGGGAATTATAGGAAGACACAGAGCTTGGCTCTTGCAAGTGATGCAGTTTGGCTTTGGTTTAACACATATCCAAGACAGATGGAAAAAAGTGACTGTGCCACTAAAGTCCAAAGACAGAGTGCTGTGGAGGAGAATTAGGAAAAACATCTAGAGAAGAGTCCAGGTTRTTTCTGCAGCCATTTTCTCTTTATCCTCAGAATCCTGAAACAGGAGGACATCCACTTCATGTCCAAGACAAATCACAGTTTCTCCACGCTTCTTTGATATATTATGAAACATTCTGAAATTTAATTTGTAAGAGTTTACAACGTCTCTGTGGGTCATTGGGAAAAAGGTCCTGTCTGCAAACACTGAAAATTKTCTATCTGGAAGAGAACACCACTGCAACAGCAGAGACACATTCCTTAAACACAATTAGGTTTTCCAGTGGAATCGCTTCCCATCTTCAGAGTATCACCTGTTGCATAAATGCATCGTTACAAAGGTAACAGCTAGGAATAATTTAAAAAAAAAAATCCTTATGCTCCCGAAGGCAAAATAGTTCTGTGGTGTGAAGATACGACTCTCACCTGACACAGTGCCATTAGTTCAGCTGAAGAGAATTGCCTGTGGGCAAACATCAAACCGTGATGGATTAGGTTATGTTTTTTTCCACACAGGTGTCTCTGAGTAACTTTTYGTAAATCTTTGGAGATGAAAAATCAGGGAATAACTTAATCATGTTGTGTTATTAAAAAGATTTACTGAGCAGCACCCAGTGGATTAATTGGGTGGTCCTTAAAGAGCCTAAAATTTGGGGGATTGCTGTGATTGTAAAACTTCTCTTTGCGTGGTGGTTTTACATGGAAGGGGTTTTTTTTTGG
>NW_026623415.1:1380933-1394877 GCF_030028575.1 Malurus melanocephalus | reverse complement strand
CATAATTTTAAATTGCTAGTAGCTGTCACATACTACATGCTACTACAAATGAAACTGATCTGTGCAGTGTGTTGGATAATGGAACAGTGCTAATTAGGAGACAGTGAGAATTATATCAGTCCCATATGACTGTCACAAGCAGAGCCATGGAGCAGCCCAGGGAATGGTTATAATAAGAATATCATGGTTTCAATGTTGCCTGRAGGGAAGTCTCATAAAGCTTCACTATAAAATTTATCTGACAGATTTCCAGRCAGTAATTATAACTCTGATTTATATGTGTTTAATATCACTTATGCTGTATTTTTTTTCCTCAAAAGACTCTTGGAAGCTTTTTGTTGTACTGTCATTCTTTCTTTCTTTAAAATGTAGCCAGGTAGCTGTGCTGTCACATCACWTTCTCAGCATTCATATTAAACAAGGTTTTGGGTTTATTGTGTATTTTTTTTTAAATTTTCAAAGCATATTACAAATCATCTTCAAGCAACARTTCTTCAGTTGTCCTGTCCAATGTGCACTAGAAGAGGCTGACAAGGGAAGTGTTTGAGTCACCATCCCTGGAGGTATTCAAAAGGCTCATGGATATGGCACTTGAGGACATGGCTTAGTGGTGGCCTTGGCAGTGTGGGACAGCAAATGGGTTTGAGGATCTTTGGGGTCTTTTCCAACCTAAATTATTCCATGTATACACAAGATAGTTAAACATTTATTTGCTGTAGTGAGGCTTACAAAGAGTCATGAATTTAACAGAATTCGGGAAAATATCTGTTCAAAATCCCCCAGGGCATTTAGCCCAGATCTCCTGAGCTCTGAATGTCAGGTCATGCTGAGCRCCGAGACTGCCAGGYCATGAAAGAGGGGAGGGATGTGCARTTCAGCACTCTGYCTTCCAACAGGGCTCAGTTTGGGATCCCAGWTGCCTTCCAAGTGTGGGTTAGCATTTTGGTGTCCTTGCAAGCCCCCGGGCATGTGCAGCTGGGGTGGCCACTGACTGTCTCAGCACGCAGAGCTCTAGGGCAGGAGAGCAGATGCAATCTGMGGATGCAAATGAGTGACTGGTAAACCCTGGGAATGAGGTGGGAACACCTCAGTCAGTCTCAATTTCAGTGGCACAGGCTTGCAGATGCCACTCAGAAGGGTAAGATGAGAGCTGTAGAGGGAGAGAGGCACCTTCCTGTGGTGTGTGAAGCAGCAGCACAGAAATGCCAGTGAGTAACTCACCTTGCAGGAGCACAGAGTCCTCAATGCTGTGCTAGGATGTCTCCAGGACTTCAGAGATGGCTGATGACCGGGACTCAAAGAGCTGTAGTCACCAGATTTGATATTCAAGTGAGCATTAAAGAGTTTTGAAGGGGAGTTAGACTCAAGAGGGGACCAGAGAGATCTCAACATTGCAGCCAGATCTGTTTTCTATCTGACATTTGGCTTCACATCTGGGCTTCTGGATTTGTGGACTTTTTTTTTAGTTTGAACCAGAGTTCCAGATAGTAATGTGAAGTTTCCTAGGTTTTGGACTTCCAGGGAAAGGTTCACAGGTTACTTCTTTCTTTCCATCAGAATACTGGCACATTTTTTGCAAACRGAGATAATTGTTATGTGTGGACCTAAGAACAAAGCTGAGTAAGGTTGCTATAATTTGTGATTAATGTTAATCTTGATGGAGGTAGCACTGATGATCAAATTCTTGGCCTTATTTTAATGCCTTTGAAGTAGTCTTCAAGGCAGAAGTGCTCCTTGGAGAAAAAGATGAGATTTCATCATCTTGCTACTATAATTTTGATGATTTCAAGCCTACAATGCTCCAAATCAAAATAGGAAAATGCAATTGTGCCCATCAACAAATGGTGACATGAAAAGGGACAGAAGGACTTCCAGGCAAAAGAATATCATGTTAGAACAAATTCAATCATATTGTTGTTCACATAACAGGAAACTTCCTGGGAAATTGGATAGAGTTTGTACACTGAAAATATTCTCAGAAACTCCAGCAAATGCTAAATAAACTTTTGCTGTTTCCAGCTTTTGGAGAATTCAGCCTGGTAAATGGAAGGATGCTCAAACACCTCTGCTGTGCTTGGTATTCTCACTTGCACTGAGGTCAGGCTCCATGGAAATATCAGAGATATGACTCTCACCCAYACATGGCAGCTGCTTGAAACTGTATAGCTGAGGTCAGTATTGTTTTCATACCCCCMATCCTCCCCCATTTCATGGATTTACCAGCAAGATGTCTAAATAGTTTGTGAAGCAGCTCCYGAATTAGTGCACCATTAGGCCCATGGAAACCATAATAAAAATGTGTTAATCAGACTGGTATATTAAAATACACTTAAATTGTGCATTTCACTGTTGACATGTGAGCTGCAGTTGCTCATTCTCTGCTTCACACTCTCCTGTTGAGGAGCAGCAATCTTGGAAGAGGGACAGAACAGAGAGAGGGGAATTTCAGAAATTCAYCAGCTAATTTTAATCTACGCTGCAGGAGAGTCAGAGCTTGTGTAACTTTGAGGCCAGGCTGCTGCAGCTGAGCTGAGCCTCTGTCTCAATGATTTTGCATTCAYGTTGCCAGCAGACTTTATTTTGCACTGGCGAAACACCAGGTCTTTCCGTAGTAAAACCACCCCGTGACATTGCTTCTGGAAGACAACCACAAAACCTAATCCCTTAATCCCACTTGAGAAAGCTGTTTTAAATGGGAAGCAGAGTTGTGTTCGCTTCCATRCTCACATGACTGATTCTGATCTCAGTTCTGCCAGCACAAATTGAAACACACACTCTAACAYGGCAAAATTTGCTCTCGATCTGGCCCAGATACTGCAATTCCCATCTGTGCATAAGGTGGCTCCATGCTGCCCTGATRGATGCATCAAAGGCACGAGACACAATCTGTATCCCATTACTTGCAAAAGCATGAACTGCATTGGGAGTCACAATTAAAAAAAAAAAAACAAAAAACTTTTTTGTTGTTTTTTCTTTTCTTTTATCTTTTCCCCCAAAACCAGAGAGAAATGAGGCCATGTACCTGAAGTATTATAGACTCATGTACGGGATTGTAGTGGGATGGTTTTAAGATGAAAGAGAATAGGTTTAGATAAGATTTTGGGAATAAATTCTTTATTGTGAGGATGGTGAGGCCCTGGCACAGGGTGCCCAGGGAAGCTGTGGCTGCCCCATCTCTGGAAGTGTCCAAGGCCAGGCTGGATGAAGCTTGGAGCACCCTGGRACAGTGGAAAGTGTCCCTGCCTATAGCCTGGGTGTTTGAACAAGGTCCTTAAGGTCCCTTCCAATCAAGCCCTTCTATGATTCTTTGATCATATCTGCCTGCTTTGGAACAAATTATTCATTTTTTAGTGCATATCCTAATTTGTAAACCATTCTTGGATATTTTCTTCCTTTTTTTTCCCTAATCAATGTTCTATATATTGTATAAGTTTATACAATGATAAATTCCATTTATGATAAATTCCATTTATGATAAATTCCATTTATGATAAATTCCATTTTGCTCCACAGCAGTGATGTGGAGATCAAAAACTGTGACTCTTCTACAAATTGTGCAAAGTGGTGCTTTCAGACTGTTTGCCCCACATCTCGAATGACTGGTTGTGTGATGGAGGGCATTGTCTGCTCATGGAAAAGACTCAGAATTTCTGGATCACATGCCAGGGTTACACAAGAAAAATGTCCACATAATTTTTGAAAATTAGAGGCGAGAAAATGACAATCAAAATCTCACTGTGTTTGTCTCAGAAATAAGCAAAATATTTGTGCTCCATCTCTTTGGCATTTGTGTCATTCATGGAATGGATTTCCCTCCTCCTTTTGGTGCTTTTTCCATCCTATGTAAAGGGCTCCTGTTGGTCTCTGTGTGCTGGGTATCATGAGAAGGCAGAGAAAACTAGAGAGTCTCCAGGGAGAATCAGGAAATGTCTGCTGTGGTTCGTAATGGCTTCACCAAATCAGCGATGACATTTAAATAGTGTTTATAAAGAGAATTTAAGTCCTYGGGTGAAGTGAAAAGACATTATCATTAATATATTAATATCCTGTGGCTTCTTATGAGGCTGTGTTTTTTTAATCTTGAATAGAAGTGGTTTATAATAGTTTTTCCAGAAATAATCCTTTTTTTTACCTCCCCCACCTGTGGAACTGATACTTTTTTTTTAAAAAGCCTCCAGCTGCCCTTGTTGCAACCTGGTGCTGACACTGCCAGAGACATAGAAGAACTCCAAGTACTTGAATTCTTGATCCCAGGAAGGAAATAAGAGCTCACACCTTACTTCCAGTAATATATTCTTCCTTTATTGTATTTATTGCTTCAATTCCATTGTGTTGGATTAATTTCACTTTATTCTGTCCATCAAAATTGATGGAATACGTGTCTCCTGATAGTGACTGGAAATAGTTTTCACCTAATTTGAAGCCATGTTTTAGACTATGAGGAATCCTTTCCTTTCTAAAGCAGACAGATTTGAACCTAACAGTTTTAAAAAAGAGATTATTATTTGGATTAGTGATGCAAAATGGTTTCACAACTGCTTTCCACAAGGCAAAACACACAGTGTCATGGAAAATAGCACTTACTGACACTRAGGACCAGCTCTGATCAAACAGAAGGCAGGGGAAGCTGTGACTAAACTGGAAGGGATCCCAATACTTGGTGATGAAACCTAGCACAGAATCAGATTGCTGCAAATGGGATGAAAATCACTGGTTCATGCTGCCTCCTTGAGACTGCTGGGTTTTTTTTTTCCTTGGGAAGTGATGTTTTGACTTCTTTTTATGTGCTAAAATATGGGTCTTTCACTAATGCTTYTGTCAGACCCTTTACAGACAAAGTGATTTCAATTTGAAGAAAGGGTTGCTAACACAGGTCTGCTCCAGGATATCAAATATGACACTTTTCCTCCTCAGTAATCCCTCATTTTATCCAGAGGTGGTTGCAAGGTGAAAAAATAATCCACAGATTTATGTTTCCCTATTTAGACCTGATGAATGTATCAGCACAGAGACTTGTAGATTCACTTATAAATTTTGCTGTCCACAGATGGTAATTTTAGTTACATTAATTATCTTAAATCCACATTAGGACTTTCCTGTCCTGGTCTGTCCCATCCTGTCCCATCCTATCCCATTTTAGGCTTCCTATCCTATCCTATCCTATCCTATCCTATCCTGTCCTGTCCTGTCCTGTCCTGTCCTGTCCTGTCCTGTCCTGTCCTGTCCTAATCCCATCCCATCCCATCCCATCCCATCCCATCCCACTTCCCATGCAATAGGGAACTCCTGAAATTTTGTTGCCATTCTTCATCTCTGTCAGATAAGTGAAACTTCTCAGTCTGATTTTGTAAAGAAATAAAAACAGTGAAAATTAGGAGCTGTCAAAATAAATCCTTTGAAATAACTTTCCTTGCTAATAATTTTCAAATCATGTCAAATATTATATTGAAAATCATGTGACCAGATAAGGGCAGAAGGGGAAGGGGGGGAAGTGGGCAAATTTTTTTTAGAAATTAATTCATAAAATCAAGAAAGGTATTTTTTAAAATTGTTAGTACTATTTTTTTCTAATTTTCATATTTTTTGCATGATTTTATCAGGAATGGTAAACAGCTTTTGTTTTAATTATTATTTTGTACTTGTTTTCTTGAAATTTGACCTTGTATGACACAAAAAAAAAGTTTTCTGTTACTAAATTTTCAATTAATCATTTAGAATCAGGTTTTTTTTTACAGGTCCTATATAATATTGATTAAAATATCCAAATGAAATGTAAGAACCAAAGCTACAACAAATCTTAATTCTGCAGAAGGTTATATATGCTGTCTTCTCTGAAAATTATACTTGGCTTCCCATTTTCATGATTTTATTTTTGCAACTTTTTTAACCTGGCCTGTAAAATGCGATGGAATGAAACAAATAATCTGTCAACGTTGCATAAAAAGTAGGAAAAGCATGTGTGCTTATGCTGTGTGTACAAACCTGCCATTTGTTGTCACATTAAATGCTGAAAATTTGAATTTTTATTAGAAGGGTGAATATAATAACACAGATATACACCCATRCACAGTTCAGTAATTTCCCAAGATTTCTAAGTGTGAGAACTTAAGATGTAGATTAATAAATGTGCATTTAAATATTTAAAAGCAGGATTCTTTTCAAAAGGGCTGAGAATATTACATTTCCCAGGTATGATGGTGCTCRCTCCGAACTGAGGGAAAATGAGGGAAACCCAGTCCCTCATTAAGACAATTAAAGCATGTGAGGCCAAATTTTGGTCTCATTTTTTGTCTGTAAATCAGTGTTAAAGCTCATGTCAACACTTTCAATGACCATCTCCTTCAAGCAAAATTAAACTAATGGACTCAGAACCTGACTATTGTCATGGGAAAACAATTTTACAAACCTTTTCTGTGCTTTTGTCACCACTGTCATTAACTCCTGGCTTGTGTAAGAGCACATAAAACACACCAGGCACTGGTTTCTCTCTGTTCCATGATCACCTGAGGAGGCAAACCCCAAAAGCAGCTTCTCCCTGCACATTGCCYTRARYCCCTGCCCTGCTGGGTGTTGGYGCTCAGCAAAACCACRCATCRGTTTCCCTGCTGAGGAAAGACTCMGTTTAAAGAAATCAGCCTTATTATGTCCCAATGACAAGCATAATTAAGAATGTCTGTCTGTGAAAGGCACGAGAACAGAGGGAGAGCTTTTGTTCACCTGAGCACACTACCATCCTTGACCCATCCAGGTAATTCAAGCCCCGGCTGAATTGGACAAGGACAGGTGTAATTGGGCCCCAGTCTCKGCTGCTTCCAGCCTTGCAATTACCCTAATGAGGTTGTCTGTGGAGGGGTCAGTCGCTAGCGGCCACTTTGGCTGGAGCCTTCTCAGGCTGTCAACAGAGGGAGAACAAGGAGTCCATTGGGTCGGAGCGCGAGACGAAATGAATGCTGGTAATTGATCCAGTGACAGCGGCGTCTGTCCTGAGATGAGGGAAATGGCCAGCTGCAGTGAAAAGACTTGATGCCAAAAAAACCCTCCAAACATTAATAAAAAAGCTCCACAAAAAAAGTCATGTATTTCTGAAGACGTGGCAAGATGTGAAGCTTCATGACTTTTAAAGGGCACGCGGGTTATGTGGCCATTAAATGTGGACGTACARCCAGGTTGCCATMTCTGTTCTTGTGAACTGMATRAAAAAGGTCTTTCCATGAGCTTTTYAAACTCTGCCCTCTCAACCCACTCCCTGCCAAAATACCCAGAGGCATGTGCAGCCCACATCCATAGGCAATGTTGACAGATGTGCCATTATGTTCTCGTGGATCTTTCCAGAAAAGTTCTGGATGTGCCCTTGAAAATGCATTCCAAATCACAGGTGTGATTCAGCATCTATATTTTAAGCTTCCCTATTTGAGGTGGGCTGAAATGTAATTTTAACACATCCTTCCATCGCTCTCTTCTCATGACAGTTTTTAATTAAACATATTCTTTAATCAATTAAGAGGCAGCTGCAAGTAATGTGCTAGTGCTCCAAATGTGTCTTTAGAAATATCCAAATYTGAGCTTGCAGAAAATGCAAGTTCAAATAGCAGCAGGGAAGAGATTGACTTTCATCCTTCCTTTGAATTTCACAAAATTTCCTGTCTGGGACTACACATCGATATCTTGCCTAGACATAAGAAACAGGCTTTCAAAGACAATTCATCCCTCCTCCCTTTGCTATTTGTGTAACAATTCAAGATTATAGAAATAATAGTAATAATAAATATTGAAGGTGGAGTTAGAGAAGCTGGAGTTAGAAGTGGCAGCTCCAAAGCTTGAAAATCCATGTTCATTGCTGGCAGGACCTACATGTTTGGAAAGGATTTATAGTGTTAGAGGCCATTGCTTATCATCACTTTGACTTCAGGGCTAGCAGAACACATCCCTGTCCCTGTGCATAATTAAGATTAAGGTTACTTTTAATAATGATATCAATAACAGTAATTGCTATTACTCTTTGTAATTGAGGCTAGAGACTAATTTTTCTCAACTTTTTACAAAAATATAAGTAATTATCTGCACTGACCTTAGCTAAACTTCTAAAACATGGTGTCTGTATACAAGATAGTGAGTCCAGAATCTCGTTGTATATACTTTTTTTACAAGTGGAGCAGCCCCGGCACATGTGAGAAATGAGAACAGAGACACCAGTAGGTTGTGACTGGAGTTGCCAGAAGTGAGAAGGTGGAGGTGGTAACCCCAGCTGTTCTCTTTAGTCACTAGAGAGAAGCAGGTGACAGCAGCAGGAAAGTGATTCAGCCTTCAGGGAGGTGGCTAAGAATAAAATTAATTAATTTCTCTGGGAGGAAGCTGCTACTGCCCATCCTATCAAGGGACTCTGAGTGAGCACCTCACTTGCAGATCTTGAATGTTGCAGGAATAAGATAGGTTGGCATGATCCTGCCTGGGACTTGTATGTGTTCAACTTGGAGTCTGTGGCAAGGTCAAAACCAAGATTCACTTTTGTGGTGCTGGGTTTTGAATGAACGTAAAGCTAAAAGTGCAGATGAGAACTTGCTGGAAGGAGCAGAGACTGAGATCACAGTCTACTTCCTATTTCACACCTTTCGCCACTGCATTCTACATGGAGATCCACAACYCCTGAAATGCTGATGTCTCACACCMCTTCTTGCACGTACATTTTCATCASGATGGCAAATTGCAGTGATGCAGAGAGTGAGCTCCCATTTTAGAACCACGTGCATTGAACAATCACACGGAGCCTCTCTGAGCTTAGTGCCAGTGGTGACAATGTCCTGTAACTGGTGACCTGCCTGGCAGGGAGGCCACCRTGCCAGACATCCACTGGGGGAACTGGACAGGCCTGCTCTTAGATCATGTCATCCTCCACAGACCCAGTACCCACTGCTCCCCTGCTGAAGGGAGGGCGTGATAATAGCAATAATAAAATATAAATGTCATCTTGCAGTATTTTTCTGTTCCTCAGCCTTATGTTCCAACGCTAAGGATGTTAGGGATAATGCTGGCTACCAGAATGATGGATTTATGACTACASCTAACGCCTTTTTTCCTCCCATGAATCAGAAGTTTTAAAAAAAACAGGTGTGTGTGTGTCCTGCACAAATAACCTGAGTTAATAGAAGGCATCAGGATCCCATGTGCGTGCTGAGAAGCACGCTGACCTCAGCTCAGAAACCAAGCACTTGTCCATTAGCACAAAGCCTCACCCACTAGTCAGACATCAGCACCTCCTTGGTGCATTTAACACACCAAATACAGTTTTGTTTCCCTATCAAACACATCTAAGAGTTGGAAAAGAAAGTGCTTTTGGGGACTCAACCTCTTCCTATATTTTGTTTTCATTTTTTTGCAGGTTCTGCTCAGAGCAGTTCCACTCAGATTCTCTCTTTTTCTTCCTAAAGCACTATTTTCTTTTGGGGTTAAGACTGTATTTGGAGTTCAATCATATTTTGAAGCAACATATTTGACTTTTTCTTTTTGATACAACAAATTAATCAAATCAAGCTTTCTGGAAATGTATTTGCAGCACTGTGCTGGTCTGRCTGGRGTAAAATKAATTTTCTTCACAGTAGCTGATATGGGGCTGTGATTTGGATTTGTRATGGAAATAKTGTTGATAATACAGGRGTRTTTYCATTYTTGCTGGGCAGGGCTTACACAGAGCCCAGGWCTTTKCTGCCCCTYRCCCCACCCCACCATCAGGAATTCTGGGGTGGCACGAGGAGCTCGTAGGGGTCATAGCTGGGACAGCTGACCCTGACTGACCCAAGGGATATTCCACACCATAGGAAGTCATGGTTGACATATAAATCTGGGGGAAAAAGAAATAAGGTGGGAAATATTTTGAGTGATGGTGTTYGTCATTCCAAATCTCTCTTACATTTGATGTAGCCCTGTTTTCCTGGGGATTGCTGAACACCTGCCCATCCATGGGAAGTGGCAAATGAATTCCTTGTTTTGTTTTGCTTGCATGTGCAGCTCTTGTTTTACCTTATCTTTATTTCAAGCATTAATTGTTCACTTTTTAGGCATGGAGTTTCTCATTTTTTAGTTATAAGTTTCCAGCTGAGGTTAAACCCTGACACTGGTGAAATCAGTAGATCTTTGAGATATACAAACTGTTCCATGAAACTGAGCATCCACATAAACCTTACCCTGAGCTTATTTCCTTTTCTTAATGTGATTTGGGAATGAAATGAATTTACACATGAGGCTTTCCATCCACACATTCAGAGGGGTTTCTAAAATGTAAGGTAATGTCCTGAAGTCCACACTTTAGTGATGAAAAATGTTTGCAAAAATTCAAGAGCAGCAAAATCTTTTCAATACTGAAGATGTCACCTTATTAATTAAAATAAAAAGTACATGGGGAAAAAAAGAAAAGAGAAATAATAATATTATTATAATAATATGGATAACTTAATGTTTAGCCAAAAGTATCACAGAACTGGAAAACCAAAAAAGGAATTAACAGAAACTAAAGAATGCACAAGAAACCTAATACAGATTTAGAAGAGATATTGAAGCCAAACCATACGGAAATKGATTTATTTTCACTCCTTAGGAACAGGCAGAGTATATCCCAAAGTAGCCATGGCAATGAACACTCTTCCAGCAAACTGCAGCTCTGGGCAGCCAAGCCTTGGGCACCGGCAGCTGGGCACTAGGTCCAGTTCTAACTTTTTGTTTTTTCTCCATCTCACTTTTCCCACTGGATACCAGACTCTTTTCTTCCATTTTTTTGTGAACTTTTCTCATTAGCTTAGAAGTCTTCAGACAAAGAGATCTTCTGTTATGTGCTTCTTCTGTGCCTGAGGCAAAGGGACCCCCACATTTTGGTCAAAGCTTTCGCAGTTGCTGTAAGAGTTGTGCAGTTGAATCCCACACGAAATTTAGTTAGTGCACAAATTAATCTTACTGTTGTGATACACTTGACTGCCAGTTCACACACAACAATAAGAAATCACCATGATCTTTCATGTGGTCTTATGTTTAAATTTGTCCAAAACAACAAAATCTGGTCTATTAAAACTACTAATGAACAAGAAGGAATTATTTTGATGAAGTGATATCTTAACTGCTTTTCCTCAGTTTTTGTAGTGGAAGACATCTGAAGGAGCTATTTAACAGACATTAAACAATCAGATTGATTGTCCTTGTAATAATTCAACAGCAGTAATTTCACTCTGTGCCCACTACTCATTCAAGCTAAACTTGTATAATTGGCATGGGAGAACATTATTTGTTCTTTGGGAAACCTAAAAATAGAAACTTGAGAACAGTGACCATAATAACCAAAACTTCATGACTGAAGATTTCAGCTTAGCATTTTYATTGTTCTCAGAAAAATTAGTGTACCTCAGCAGGAGACAGGTTAATGTACTGTGCCTACCATAAAAACACAGCCCTCTCCCAACCTTTCACATCAGCTTAATTCTCTTATGACTGGTGAATCTTTTAAATCCCTTGATAATTGTACTGCAGGTAGAGCTAGTCCAGACTTCAGGACTTAAAAATTCTGATCTCACTTATGACTCCACCTAAAAWTTCAATTAAAGAACAATTTAAATCTGGCTCTGAATTTGTATCACATACATCAGCATGYTTTTGACCATAATTTAGTCATCCTCACCTTAATGTGTGCACCAGTTCTGGTTACCCTGGAGTGGCACCAGTGGAGTTTTGTTCACCTACATGTATTCACATTAAACTCCTCTCAGTTCTCATACCATAGTTCTCACATGGATCCTACTCGAAAAGTGTTTTTGCCTCGTTCAGATTGCAGATTGGGTGGGTCTCACTCACTGAACACTTACTCAGAATTGTGTTTAATCTTCATTGTTCCATGGGTGGTCCTACCTACCATTATTTATTTCTCATAAATGACAGAATGGCTGGTTTTCTCCTGGACTTTTCCACGGTTGTCGATGGAAATACTCCAGAAAATATACTCTTTTTCCCTAAGAGTCTGCTGATTTTTCAACTTTTGGAGAGTTTAGACGGGATTCTTCTCATCTACACTTGAGAGGGCAGGATTCAGTTCACAGACTGAGATATCTATTTTTAGGTTTTAGGTTTTACTCCAGGAAAGCTGAGTATCTGAGCACTGGGGATCCAAAMTGCACAATTGGGGTGATGGAACATGCAGGTACCTCCTCCTTGGTCTTTCTGGTCTCACTGGGAACATTTCAGGATAACAGGGAGCCTATGAGCTCCTCCTAAAGCCACCAACTTCTCTGACATGTCAGTTCAGCTCAGGCTGAGMCATAGCAATGACTCTTGCTCATTTGAGTGTACTGGATTAAAATAAACAGTCTCCGCCAACCTAAAGCATGTAACAGCTTAATAATGCCTTAGTAAGCCCTCCTGGCCTATTCAGTCGAAATTTGAAAATTGCTGGTAATTACAAACAGCACAAAAGGAGTCTTATAACAGGAAGTGCTGGACAGTATTAATAACAGGTTTCATTAACAGATCCACCTATACTGTATATGACAGCTACAATAGGGAAAAAATGATCCCACAGCAGATTAGACACTCAGCATAACAGGTATTAGGTAAGTAAGTAAGCAAATTGTCCATAAAACCATATAAGAACCTTTCAGCTTTATAAAATCCACATTTTAAGCTGTAAATGATGGACTCATGGGAAAGTTACATTCATGCTTACAGTTAAGAAAGGCGATTGTTATAAAAGTCTGTAAATCAAAACAGTAAGCTGTAGAATAATAGAAGAGTTTGGGTTGGAAAAAACCTTTAAGGTCACCTGGTTCCAGTTCCCCTGCTGTTGGCAGGGACACCTTCCACTACACCAGGTTGCTCCAAGCTCCATCTATCCTGACCTGAACACTTCCAGGTATGAACATTTCCAAAGTTTCTTTGTGCCAGGGCCTTGTCAACCTCACAATAATTTCTTCTTAATTTCCAATCAAATCCTGCCCACCTCCAGTTTAAAGCCATTTCCCCTTTTTCTATCCCCCCATGTCCTGGTTAAAAGTCCCTCCCCAGCCCTCTCATAGACCCTTTTAGATGCAGAAGGGGGTCTGAAGTTTTCCTGGAGGTTTTCCTCCTCCAAGCTGAGCAGCTCCAACTGTCTCAGACTGTCTTCATAGAAGAGGTTCTCCAACCCTTCATTCTGAGAAATATGTCAGAGTTTTACCCACAGCAGATAAATTATGTGGTTGCAGATGTGCTTCTTAGACTTCAGGAAAGAATGGTTCCCTAACTAAAGACCATGGTGATTAGAATCCTTCTTTGAAAAAGAATAAGCTTTATGCTCAGACCAAATCCACCAAAACATAGTTTGGTCGATTCTTTGGATGCACAAAATCCACAAAATTGAGGTTTCTCTGATTCTTTCTTTGCTTGTTAATAGTGGCTGTACCCATTTCTCTTACACAGACAATACATGAGGTCCCTGTGTTTGTCAAGGCTGGGTGTGAAGCACCAGGTTATGATCTTGTGCACTTTTCACAAATAGTTCCTTGCTGTCAGGAATGCTTTAGTTCCTCAGCAACTTCTGCTTCCTCTGTGAAAACCAGTAATGGGAAGAAAATGCTTTGGGACGTGGGTTATATCACGTGTTGGTTATCTACACTTGGTTTTACAGCTGCCAGTGGACTGGAGCCTTCATTTTACACACACCACTGCTTTAATTCTGACATGTTCTCCTTTGCTCCCCTGTGGTTTCATGGGTCAGGGGCTTGGTGGAGGTGCCCCATGTTTTCAATTTGCTGAATGAAGTAACAGTGGAGAAGAAAGGCTGYGTCAGCCATATCTGGTGGATACAGCATGAGCAGAGAGCACTCAGTGGGAGCACTGTGGGTGTGTTTGATTTTGCTGCACATGTAGTTTACAACTCACTCGAGGCTCTGCATCTCATTAGTTTTGGGTGGGTCTCTCCCACCAGGACAAGCAGCC
>NW_026623415.1:1359318-1380701 GCF_030028575.1 Malurus melanocephalus | reverse complement strand
TCTGGGTTCTAGCAATAAAAGCACAATAGAGTTTTGGGCCAGGACTCAATTTTGGAGAGTTTCTGCCTGAACTGCTCTATTTCAATCCCAAAGAAAAAAACAAATGCAAACATGATATTAAAAAAAGCAACAAATGAATGAAGAACCAGCAACACCAGCTCATAAAGAAAAGGATGGAGTATCTGTAATTGGGAGCACTGAAATGATCACTSTCCCAGATATCTTTTGCCTTTGTCTTTCAGAACTCTGAGTTTGTTGCCCACAGATGCCATTGCCTCAAGTGGCCAAGGCTGCCCACACCTTGTGCTGACCTTCAGGTTTTGCTTGGAGTGTGCTGCAGAGCAGTTAATCACTGTGAAAAAGTATAAATTGACCTGTATTTAATCTGTATAAATCTTAAGGCTGGATGTTGTTCTGATGAGAAGAAAGTGAACAACTTTCAAAACAAAATATGGAGCACACGGTGCAATAGTCAGTGCTAATGAGGATCACAGCTCAGGAGAAGAGAGACTTTAATCCTGTGCAGCTTTTGAGTGTCCAGSGTGCATTGTGGGCTGTGAGGTTTTTAATCCGTGGGTGTGTAWCCTTTATGGGTATGATTTTTCCCTTCAGGTATGAGCCCTTTGTTCACATCTTGGTCATGTTCACATCTTGGTCAGTCATCAGAATGATGAAATATTGAAGCGTGGACTTGCACTGACACGAAAGACGCAATGAACTCCAATCTGTATTTTTATCGAAGGGAAGGCTGRGCAGTGAGTTCAGCTTGTATACACCTACATGACAAAGATGTTTTTTCTTTGGCCAGAAGTCTAAGAACACCCAAGAAACAAAAATACAAGACAGAAAAATTCAGATGGAAAAGAAGTAGGGTTTAATATGAACCCAGCAAACCACTGAAATAGCAAACTGATACTTTCAAAAAACCGTTTTTCCTATTTTGGGGCACTTAAAATTAAAGACAATATTTTTCCTGAAAAGAACATGTTTATCTTCAAAGCAGGCTTTAGCATATGCATGGCCAGGCCAATGAGTCCTTCTTCAGCTACTCAAAAGAGCTTTAGCAACTTTCTACTCTTGGGGGGATGTCTCTTCATCTTGAGACCTGGGTGATAAAAGAGGTAATAGATTTAGTAATTTTTTTTAGAAAAAGTTCATTTTTCTTTCCCTGTTTCTATAGCAGGGAAACATAGTGAATAGTACCAAGAATGCCTCAATTCTATTCTTCACCTTCCCCAATTACGCCTTTTGCCAAGGGCTATAATGAAATTGTGGGATCAGGCAGAACAGTGAGTGAACTCCAGGCAGTGTTCCTGCTCCCTCAGAAAGAATTATTCCTGGAAACCATAATCTTGACCAGTATCTGGGTTGGTCTTAAAACCAGACTATGCAGATGGAGGTGACTGAACAAAATTGTCGAAGGTTACATTAGAGAAGACAAGGGCTTCTTTTTTAATTTATATGCATAGAAATACACCTATATATATTAAATTTTAATTGCCCGYTGCTTGTCAGATGCAGATTGGATCTCTTTGTTCCCATTTTTATTCTCTTTGCACATGTCAGACCAACCCCTTCACCAGGGTGTGCTGCCATGCAGGTGTTTGCTGGCACAGCTGGAGGAGGGATTTGCAGAAGGCTGGAGGGGGCAGGGGTAGAATTGCCCGCAGCCTGGCTGGGGTCAAGGTGAAAACCCACTGAGACACCTCCTGCTTTGGTGAACTTGGGTCTCTGCCCTGGATCTGCTGAATGATCATAAAGGCATTAATCTCTCTCTGTCTCACACCCCCAAGTGTCCCATGGGGATCACAATATTTCCTGCATTCTCTTATGGATGATCTGTGTGAGCATTTACCACCCCGGCACAGAAGATAACGGTAGCAGGGTTCATATTCTGACTTTATGAAAAGGCACATGGGAATGTCTCAGAGATATGACTTGAGGAATGCTTTCTCCTCAAAATGATGCAGCCTGGAATCCCTGCAAGGCTCTTCACATTAACAGCAGAACAATGTGAGTGGTTCAGGAGAGCATGCACTRAGTTCCAGCCTCCTCCTCCTCCAGGAACCCCAGGTTCCCTTTAAAAGAAGCTGTTGGTTTGGCTGCTGAGCTAACATGATTAAACAAGACAGGTCTGGCAGGGCTCTTCCACATTGTCAAATCTTGAACAAAAGGCGTAATTTTCCTATTTCTTACAACTCCAAACAGTCTGCTTGTAAGAGGTGGCAATTACTCACAGGCAGCGTAACTCAAGACCTTTCCAGTGTTTATGTCTCCACATGATCCATACATTTACATGGCAACGGCATGGGACAAGACATGTCTTTTCATTTTCCCATCATAATGCATAGCAGGACCCTGCCAAGAAAACACTGGAGCTGATTACCAAGTGTGACTACGATCGGATCATTTAGCAATTTGAGTTTCCACACCTTTTGTGTGAGGCTGGGCTTTGTTTTACTTAAAGCAATAATTGCATTCTAATTTCATAATATAGGTCGTGGTTGCTTCATCTCTCTGTGCCTTCAAGGAAAAGAAAAGCTGCACAGAAGACAACAAACATTTTTTAATTAATTTTTTTTTAAATGAGCTAATAAATGTTTACCTGCTTCACAGGTGTGCTTGCTGCAAAGTGACTTAATTATCATTCCCACAGTCCTTGTATGAAGGATCACAAAGGGATTATGCATTGGTTTTATCCCCAGCAATAATAAATTTCTCTTTTATGAAGAACAGAGTTCAAAGAAAGAGTAAAAGTTTTTTTTTTAAATAAAATGCTTTAAAGAAGGAGTTAAGACTTAATAGATTCTAAAGCAGACAGAATTTCAAAGCAGAGCAGAAATGGATGATTACAAACAGACTTGGTCTCCATCATTCACAGTACTCAAATTTGTCTTCCAGGTTCCCCCAATGAACAAAAGAGAAGGGCACCTCTCACATCCATGTAGGATTAATCCAGATCTTATTGAAGACCTTTTCCTTTCTTCTCATCCCATGACTCTCCATGCYGTAGCTGGAGCTGTGGGGTCATTCAGTTTATCGGGTCACATAACACATGGCAGGTCATGGCACATCCCAGCTGGTCTGGTTTTCATTGGATTACTCATCCTCATCTCCAAAACAGCAGCATGGGTTCCCACAGGCCTTCAGACCCAGGTGCTGCGTGACAGATCCAGTCAATCAGCTCCTTCCTTCATCCCTRAGCACAACCTGGAGGTGCTGAGAGGGGTGAAGTGGGCACTGAGAGACTACTGTGTGTCTAATATTTMATGTATTTATAATATTTAAAATATTTCTAATATTTTAAATATTTCTAATATTTAAAAGTTGATCCTTCCATTTCCATGGGCTTCAGACTAGGCTTGGGATTGAGTCCTTTCCTAGAGAGCACAGGACATCAAACTGCCTGAAAACAAAGTCCAGATAGCTGTTATTTAAAACAAAAAGRAGACCCATTTCAAAACTTGATCATGTGCCTGTTTAAATGTGGAGATACTTTTCTCTCTTTTAGGGAACTGTGATTTGAATCTCAGTTTTGCCATAATTTTCTCACTGTATCTCAAGCACTGGTCACATTTTTATCTTCTGCCATCTCTGAAGGCACCAAACAGCAGTGATTTTTCTGTAATAGTCTCCATCACAGACCTCATCTGAGTCAGTCTATGAGCATTTCCTCCAAACAGACATAGTCCTGTACCCCTATTATCCAGAATGTCTGGAAATCAGTTAACACCACCACACCACCTCTCATCCTGTTCCCAGCTAACCTTTTTTTTTTTTTTTTTCAGTTGCAATTGCATATGAAAAAGATTTAGATACAGAAGGGTCCTATTATTGTTTTGGAGTTGCAACCATAGAAACACAGAGTCATAAGGTGGTTTGGATTGGAAGGGACCCTAAAGATCACCTGGTTCCAACCCTCCTGCCATGGGTAGGGTCTCCTTCCAGTAGAGCCATCCTTGTCTGCACTCAAAGATGCAATTCAGGTGTCAGCTGGGCAGATGTGCCATGATTTTCCCCTAACACAGTGTGGTTCAGCTCCTGTAGGGCATTGTGGGCTGTTGTTTCTGTAGGTTTTGTCTTCCTGCAGCCCTTCCTGTGTACACATATGAGTCGAGATCATGCATGGAGGATGCTTCACTCATGGCTGTGAATCTCAAATAATGTGCTCTGTAAAATGTGTTGGTGTGACTTAGCAGCTCCTCTGTCATGTTCCATGACCACTTTCTTTAACAATACGCTTTAGCATTTCTAGGACTTCTCTTTTTTATTTTATTTATTTTTTTTTTTTATGTTATACTTCAAAGGGCTTTTAAGTTACTGCATCCATAATCCTTCCCAGAACCTGGCAGGGAAGGKAGCTGTGCACAGTCATCTCTTCTTACAAATCAGCAAGAGGTGCTTRTGTGAGTTTCCCACAGCACAGAAGGGGCAGTGTCAAATTTAGGATTAGGATTTCMAAACACCTAGGACCTTCTTTCTTCTGTAGGTCTATAAACATCCACGAAAGGTTTGATGTTCCAAACTAGAGAAGGGCCAGCCTGACCAGAKCCATCTAGCTCAGAGCATACTGGATGTAAAAAATGTGCTTGTGCCCCTCTGTAGGCAAAGAGGAGTGAAAGGATTCTTCAGAGCATTATTTAAAGATGCAAAAGACCCCTTTTTTGGAATCATCCCATTGTCTTTCTCCTGCCTACAGAGACAATTTACAGTGTTGAGCTTTCTAGTGTAGCTGTGTAAACACAGGTAGTATAAATACCCCCGCTAATGCTGCGTGACTAAAAGCAACAATTTGCCTTCACCCGTTGCACAACGCTCATGCTCAGCTGCATATGCAGAATAGGTTTTAATTCCAAATAATTGCTGGGTTTTAGTTTTGACATACTGAGTAGGATTCATTTGCCTAAGCACAGACATTTTGGACTTATATATATGAGGTATTGCACTATCTCCAGCTGCTGCAACTGCAGGGTGGTACARGTGTACCCCAAATCCTTCATCATGTCATGGAGCTCTCTGAATTTCCCCAGGGTGCTCAAAGACTCCATGCACCTGTGTTTAGGCAACCTTGATCCMTCTATTTGTAAACAGACTCTGATGTCATCTCAGGGCATCAACTAGTCTTCTTGGAAGTTGGATATTTTTATTTCTTCATCTCTTTTCCACGTGCTAGTAACTCAAACAATGAGAATCAGCCTGGTTCTCATTTGCCAAGTCCTCCAAGTGACTTCATGTAACTTCACGGTYTGTCAGTAATTACTCTGTGAAAATTCACAGAATAATAGAAATTTGTCCCTGGTTTTAAATTCACCACGGAATTGAACACAATTTTCTTTCCAATTAATAGTTTAAATATTATTTTTGTCATTGCTTTTTCCTTCTTTTGATCTTTGACCTTTTTTGAGGCCTAAAAAATAGCATAATGAAAACAAGGGTTTGTGCTTGTATTGAAACTCTGTTGAGACAAATGTTTTGTGATTTGAARAGAATTAACAGAAAATTAGCACTGATTAGTACTGAAAGAGTACTGGAAGAGTAGTCTATGGGTAGTACTAATGGCATTTTTCTTTCTGAAAGAAATCCAAAACAAGCCCAGAATTACCCCCTTTTTTTGGGTAAATATCCTTCCTGTAGCAATAACTGCCCTGTCTCTAGTAGAAGTCTAGTATTTTTGCATTTTTTTGTCAGCTCTGACCTTAGAAACAGGGGAAAAGAGGCCAGACAGAACAGAGCATGGCCATGTTGGGAATGCCCTTCAGCTCTCACTTGGCCTCCTGATATGTCTTTATCTGATATGTCTTTACTTCCTGATGTATCACGAGACGAGCAAACAAATGGAAGATGAAGAAAGGGGAAAGGGCATATCATTATTTACTTTAATTGTCTAAATAGTCATTCAATCTCATCTATGCTAATTCAGGCTTCTTCCAGAGATACTCGAGATAGAGGCACTTCCAGAGGCTGATTCTGTCCTGTTGCCTCAGGCACTCACTCAGTGACCTGACAGGCTCCTTATGGAAGGCTATAAAATAAGAAAGATGAATACTGCCCTTTTTGAACTGCCAAGTGGAGATAGCAAGAACTCCTTAACCAGAGCATCACAAAAACTAAATTCCACATCCATTCTGTCACCACTGGCCTCCAGATGAAGTTCAGAGTTATTAAATGAGTACACTGAGGTGGATGGTGAATCCACGTAACCATTGGCAGGCAAGGAATAAAGGGCAGGATGGAAAGAAATCCAATTTCTCCTTCTTGTTCTGTGCTTCTATGTATTGACACAACTTTTGTCTCCATAGCTCAGCACAAATTCAACTTGGAAATGCAATGGTTAGTCTTCTCCCAGTGTAATTGTGGTATTATTTTTGTTGCAGAAACGTCATGGGGGGGTCTGAAACATCTACACAAGACTTGATACAAAATCGAGGGGAGATCCACATTTTTCTGGAAAAACAATGAAAGACAGGCAGGTCATCCAAAGTAATCTCAGTTGTGTATAGATATTATTAGGCAATGGAAAATAGCAATGAAGCACTGCTGCATACAGTTTAATTTAGGTGATTTTGATGATTTAGATGTCCAAGATCCCCTCATAAATAATACTGATCTAGTGCTTAATTGAGGTGTCTAAGAATAGCTGTTATTGTATCATTAATTCAGAATCATGCACCTTAATTTTGAAAACCTTTACATAATCACTTTGCCAGAGATTAAAACCATTTCAATATTGAGATATTTTCCATAGCATGACAGACCAGCAAACTGTTTTGATGTTGATCTTCAATTAAAGCAGGAGTCTGTTCAGGAAATCCGTGCTTGTGTGGCTTGTAAGGGTCTCTTGCAATCTGATCACAATGACCCATTCTTGCCCATATACCGAATTACAGAATCATAAAGCTTGGAAGAGACCTTTAAAGTCATTGATCCCAACCGCTATCCCAGCACTGTCAAGTTCACCACTAAACAACGGCCCTAAGCACCACATCTACCACAATTTTTAAATCACTGCAGGTCTGTTGACTCAACCTCTTCCCTGTTCCAGTGCTTGACAACCCTCTCCATGCGGAAATTTTACCCAGTATCCAGTCTAAACCCCTCCCCTGCTGCAAATGTATCTGTTCCATCACTGGGCTTCAGATTTTGCAATACAGACAGACAGAGAGACAGAGACAGAAAAAAAAAAAAAAGAGAGAAAAATTTATATCTCAACTACATTGCATAACCAGCAATCATTGTAATAGAATTACTGACATTATGGGCTGCTAAAGGAACAGTTAGCAGCTTGTCTCACTTGTCTGTAATTTACTCTGTGTCTATTTAGCCTTGATGTACAGCCGAGGTCAATTGCTGTGCTGCTCTCCTATCTCCCCACTTCGGAGTTATGGAGAGAAATGTGTGCCTCATGAATGACTATCTCTCCTGGTCAAGCTTGTCTCTGCTGCTGCTCAGCAGTGCCATGTGTTAATAGATAGTGCTGAACAGTTAATATCACCAGCTAATTGGCAAAGCACGTGTGAAGCAGATGTATTTAAATATAGAACGTGGAGGCTGAAGGAGTAACTGAAATGCATAAGTGATAAGGATTTATTATTAGAGCAGATTAATGAGCCCACCTTTTTCTCCTCCCCCCTTCATCTCTCATCCTCTTCCCTGACCAAGTGTATTTTTAATTCTTCCATTTCAGKAAGGTTTTATTCTGCTGTTGAGCAAATTCTGATGGAGAATTTTGTGTTGGCTGTATGTCAGCACCTGGAAGGCCAAACCATTTATTCTGTGCAGTGAGTATTTGTGAAGACTCAGGTCTGTARTGAAACAGTAACAGCTGATATATAAAGCCTGGGTCAGGAAGGGATATGTGAAAAAAGGAGGAAGTGAAGGAGAGTGTATTTTTCTAATGCAGATTTRTTGTCTTAAAGATCTAAAATATTCAACAGCAATAACCTATTTCCTTTAAAACACTTTTGGCTGAAGGTTAGACCCTCTGCCGAGCATTGTCCACTCAAAGGCAGCTTCTCACTGCCCTTGATGTGAGGGGGGTCAGTGCTTCAGGCCACTCTCCTCCTTGAGTCTAACCTGCAAAAGGGAATGGAGACAGTTTTGGACATATCCTCACACCCACATTTAGCTCCCAGGAAAACTTCCATCCTATCCATCCTAGCTGTGACAGTGCCCCCAGAATTGAAGACCGATTCTGGAGTTTTATCAAGATGCACAGGCTTCACTTTGCCCTCAGATGGGAAGGTTTGGAGTTTACCTCTTTTCTGTGGAGGTTGCTTTTCATTCTAAGACACTTGGATCACTTTGTAACCATCCCTTGCGCCTCCTCAAGCAATTGTGCCTTTATTTGTGTTCTCTGCTTTGCAGCTGGAGAAACGGAGATCCAGACATGATCCTGATGAAGGGAATCAAAATTAGGAGGTAAATATTTATCTTCAATGAAATTAAAGTCAAACAGAAGAATCCATAAAGATGCATTTGCTGMATTCTGTTGTCTCTAGCCCATCATTTTCATCCCCATGGTTTTACCAAGTAGCAGTAGGCACAACAAAGCAATTCATCACACAAAATTAATCATGCACACGAGCATGCCCATGCTTTTATTTGCTTCTGGCTTAATGTTTTCTGTTAAAATGTTGGGATTGAACAGCATTTGGGTTCACTGGCAAAAAAAAAATTTCCTTGAATTCATCTTACAGCTAGGTAAATGGAATTCCCTTGCTCTTGGGCGGGACAGTTGAGAGTTAAGTCAGTTCTCATTATCAGACTTTCAGTTCCAAATAGATTAAATTTCTATTTAATTTGTTTATTAAATACGTTGGTTTTAACCATGTTTTAAGTGGAAATACAGCCCTTTAAGATTTTTCTAATCTAATAGCCCTGAGGATGTTTTAACTGTGATGTGGCACTGAACAGACATGAGTCCTAAGTAAACACAGAAAATTTCATCTCCAAAGTTTCCATGTGAAGGAATACTGTGTACATGGGTTAAATGGGGAGGTGTAACACACCCCTGTCTCTCTCTGATCAGGACAGGAAGGGACTTGGACATCTTGGTACAACACAGAGTATCTGTGTCCATAATTGCATCCATTGACTGCTGTTCACACAGATTTCACCAGGCTTATGAAGTAAAGACCATATTAAAATGAATTTTTAAAAAAAATCTGCAAAATCTTATCCAAAAGAAATAATAAAAATGCAGGTTATTTTCATCTTTTAGGTAAGTGTCTGTGTGGAAAACCACATAAGGATCCAAATCCTCCTCAGTTTTACCCATGAGACCACATGAAAATGAAATAAGGGCAGGATTTTCCCAGCAAACAGAAGTTACTTTGGGTTTATCCCACACTTTGCAACTTCCCATGGTTCAGTGACATGATTTGGATCGTTATCCATCACAGGGTTTACTTAAGTGAGCTTGGGTTTCGGCACACCAAAGCTCCCCTAAGCTGCAGCTTTTGTTTTTATTGTTTGRGTTCTGTTGGGAAGATATTTACAGTTATTCTAACATTACCCTTCATAAACAGATTGCCATTGCAAATTGCACTAAGGGGAAGCGGTGAAAAAAATTTGGGCAGGATTAAGGTAATCCTAAAACAAGCTAATAAAAAACACATATAAGTGCTCTATTTTTAAAAGGAGACAAGATGAGACACATAATCTCTTTCAATAAGTTTTCTGGAGCAATAAACCTTTAAACCCAATATACAACAGAGATGCGTGTTTGTGTGTGTGTGCCTGTGTACACGAGTATTTTCTTAAACTTTCTTTTGCCAAGATACAAAGCCCAGCTTGTCAGAGTTACATCATGTTTATAAATCTGCTCTTCAGTGAAATTTGTCTGACATCAACCTTCAGCTCATGCAAGCATAAGTCTTCTTTGGCAGATAAGTGTTTGGGTTTTCCTCCCCTTTTTTTTTTTTTTTTTTTTTTTTTTTTTTTTTTTTTTTTTTTTTTTTTTTTTTATCAGATTTTTTTTAACCAATATAATTTTATTGATCTTTTCATCAAGGTAGTAAAAGATGCCAGAGAAGAGAAGAGAATTTATCATTTATATTAATGTTAAATCTTCCCTCTTGCTGTCTGTAACCACATCACCAGTAAACAGATGCCARATTATTTTGTAAAACTGATGCCATAGTCTCTCATTTTTTTTCTCTTTTGAAAATGTGATTTCTCCCATTATTTGATTAAGAGCTGAAGGCTATCCTTGATAATATGAGTGGCAAAACCCCTGCTGGTTCAAATCAAGTGGAAAGAAAAGTTTTGATGCATATGACCTGTGTTTCTAAAACAAGGGGCAGATCTTATACAGATAAAAAAAAAATTGCCATTCATGTATGGGGCAATTTATCCTGCCCCTAAGGCAGCATTTTCACAAGTCCATGGTGCAAATTGTTGCAGTTTGAAAGCGGAATTGCTATAGCCCTATCTTGTAATGAAGGCAATTGATATTGGCTGAAAACCTACCCCAGTGATTTAGATCCTGATCCTGTTTACACCAGGGCTGATGGGAAAATTGCTGGTGGATTCAAATGAAAACTGAAGTCGAATGCCAATGAAGCCTCCAGGACTACTACAATTGGCTTGAAAGACAACCAAGAGAATGCTCTTATGGATTCTCTGTCATGGAAATTACTTGTAGGAGGCAGCTCTGCCTGGGATTCCACCATATGACTTCACAATTTTGCCTGTAGGATCCAGCTGGATTTAAAATGGAATCAGATTCTCTGCTCTTTTCACCTTCCTGCTTCTTCCTTTCTGGCAGAACACTACTTTCTGTCATGTATGAGGAGTTTCACCACAAGTACTTTTAAATTTTTTTGTCTTTTCCTTTTAATTATGCCTTTCTATTTTTAACTGCCACCTCTTTAATCCTGAGAAGATAATACACTGATCTCAAATCCCGCTTCAGGGTGGCAGCTAATTGCATATTTGGCCAAATACTGGACTTCCTTTCTTATAATGTTTGTCTCAAGTGCTCAACAAAGGCAATTTGTGGTGCATTTTACTAGCCAAATGTATATAATATTACATATTATTAGAATGTTATTAAAGCAAAGACTTTTGTTGTTCTCCTGCCAAACACAAAGAACCCTTTTCCCTTGTATAAAGAAATTTCAAAGCRAAAACTTCCTGCCTCTTCAAGCTTCCAGCGGTGTCCTGACCTCAATGTACTGGGAAAGGCTATTTTTCTCATTCCAGGAAGAAGCTGTAGATATTTTCCRTTCTTGTGACTTGGGGCAGGACAAGGTGTGACTGCACCACGTGTGGATRCCTCTGAGCTGATTCCCACTGGCTTTTTTTGGGTAGAGCATGCAGGAGAGTGCAGAGAAAAACCCAAATTGCAAARCCTGATGGAGGAGATGGTTGTAACTCTGCTCAGCTCCCCACTGCCAGCAACGCCTGAGGATGCTGCTTTAAAGCTGAACTTATTATAGACACATCTGAACCTTGTCTGAGCTCTTCTCTTACCTTTTCACCTTCTTACAGCTCACCTTCTAGCTGTAGTCTGTGATTCTTGCTTTTCCTGAGAAACTTGTCTGTTCCTGGAGACAGCACGGGAATAGCAGAAGCAGGCATTCATTCAAGACCCAAAATAATTGAGAAAATTAGTTCCTTTTCCAGATCAAGAAACTGCAGCACAAAGACATTCTTACTCAAAAGCTGACCTCAGGGGATGGAGGAGATGTACAGAGGGACTGCAGGCTTACAAATGACATTTCCATGCATGGGCATTTGGGAATGGGACTGAGATGTGGCTGCAAATGCACCATTATTTGCAGCCCAACTTGCTGTATCCTCTGTATTGGGGGATTCTTTGTTTTTCCTGCTGCATTCCCTGTATTGGGGGATTCTTTGTTTTTCCTGCTGTATTCCCTGTGTTGGGGTATTCTTTGTTTTTCCTGCTGCATTCCCTGTATTGGGGGATTCTTTGCTTTCCTGTTGTATTCTCTATATTGGGGGGATTATTTTCTTTTCTGTCTGGCCTTGTTCCTTCTCCTGCTGTACCCACTAGGTTCAGGTCTCRTTGCCTGACCCTATACCTCTTCCTATACCAGTCTTTCCTTCAAATAAGCACTGCAGCAAGTGCTTCCTACCATTCCTGTTTTCCAGGAGTTGCAATGATGCCTATTCAAAACAGGGAAGAAAGAGAGACTRGAAAGTATTCCTGCTTCWGCTTAAATCCACACAAGAAATCTTRSAGYAGAAACTTCACATCCTGCTGAGGAGATACCGATGGCTTCAAGCTTGCATCAGTGAAGAGCTCTGTAGAGCTCTGCTATTTACTTTGTATTTAGGAAAGTGATTTACAAATTCCAGCAGTTCTGGCTCCTCACACAAAAAGGATTTTGAGAGCCTGGAGTGTGTACAGAGAAAGGAAACAGAGCTGATGGAGTACAGCTYGGATGAGGAGCAGCTGAGGGAGCTGGTGGAGCTCAGCCTGGAGAGAAGGGGGTGACCTTATCACTCTCTACAACTCCCTGGGAGGAGGGTGCAGCCAAGTGGGGATCGCTCTTCTTCCCCAGRTAACAAGTGATGGGATGAAAACAGATGGCTTCAAGTGGTGTCAAGGGACGTTTGGTTCAGCTACTTTAAAAGATTTCATCCTTCTGAATGTGGCCAGGTATTGGAACAGCTGCCCRAGGCAGTGGTGGAATCACCATCCCTGGAAGCATTCACAAAACACGTGGATGAGGTGTTTGGGAACATGTTTGAGTGGTGCACGTGGAAGTCCTGGGTTAGTGATTGTACTCAATGAGCTTAGAGGTCTTTTCAGACCTTAATAATTTTGTGATTCTGTGGTGATGCCAGCAGGTTGGAGACGATGGAACTGTGTTGGAAAGGAGGCATCCAAAGGTGGTATGATCCATGATATCAAGAGCAGTCCTTGAATAAACTCTCCTGAGGCTTCTCCCCGTGAGTTTGATGACACTGACGAGTATTCCTGGTGTCTACAGTCTGCCTTTCAACAGCCCTAATGGCTCTGTGTCGCTTCCAGCCCAGGGCTGGCTGCTCTCCAAGTTGGGAAATGCCTGGACAGCGTGAGCCTGGCTTCAGAGAGAAATTCAGACTCTGTTTGCTCACCTCCCACATCAGGGCTCCCTCGCACAACACAAGATAGGTGYTGCTGAGCCCTGTTTTGTTTTGGATTTTGTTGTAGATAAGTAACATGAGAAAGGCTCACAAACCCATCTTTCTCTTCGGTCTGTACAGGACTTAAGTGGAAATATGATGTATTTCGCTCATCACTCAGGCTTTTAAACTAGTGTAAAATGACGATTTTGAAACATTAGCTTTTTTTTTCCTACCACTTTGCCTTGACCTGAATTTAGGGAACCGACAGATCCTTTCCACCCTTCCTGTTCCCTGCAAGAAAAAATGAAGGTTAGGATTTCAGCAATTCTGTTGTTATTGTACTTAAAAGATCCAGTTGGAAATGCAATGAATAACTTGTTGATGACATTCCAGTGACAACTGAAGTTAATAACGGTCATAAAAAGGCATTTACTTCAATTGACTTATTGCAAATGCACAAGGGCTGTTAGCTTCATTAATGCAAAAAAGTAAGGAAAAAAAACCCGCTCTGTTTCCTTTCTTTCTTTCTTTTTGAAGTTGCAAATATGTTACAAATAAACTGCTAAATAGATTTAATATTTGACATAAAGAACCTCTGTCCCAGATGTCTGACATAATTCATAAATTACTATGCTTATAGAAAGTGTGTGATTGCTATAGCTTATTTTGTTTTAATGAATGCATATTATTTCTTGAGCAGCAAGGAAGAAAATAACCCCCCCATAACCATGTAAAGTCCTGTAAAACACAGGTATCAGCACAGATTCTATTCATATTTGAGCAGTGCAAGACTCAAAGAGTCTCAGTTATCTAGAGAAAAATTTAGCATGACCTTTGTAAGGGTCTGTCTTCAAATGTTTTATAAGCCATTCCCTAATTTTATTAATGTTGCAGACTTTTTTTCTGCTGAGGAAGACAAGTCAGAAGCCTCTMTGTTACCTCCTCTGCGAAGAGATCAAACTTTGTTGTTGCACTAAGTCACTCACAAGGAGGAGAAACGATGTCTTTAATGCCAAAGATTTCMTCCATGACAATGAGGATTCCTTTTTCCAGTGACTGCATTTTAACCTTCAAATCCCAAAGGTCACAGAGAGGTAATGTTTTCATTAAAACATACCTGCTAAGGTGACCTAAGCCTTAACATAAACAAAGTCTTTTAAATGCAGACACCTGAAATACCTTGGTTTTCAATCCTGGCTCCAGTGTTTGAATCTCAAAGGTGAGGAAGGCATACCAAATTCCTTTGAAGCCTGGTTTTCTAACCCTAAACTACTTACTAGAGTTAGATTTCYCCTTGAAAACAATTAATCTTGCATGTGGAAATCACATTTTTAGCACATTTTAAATCTATGATATTGCACATGTATGTATGCCTTTCCAATTTGCAAAGGTAGATATTTTAAAAGTAAAAATATCCCTTTTTAAAAAACATGAATATAGATTATGTTTTTATATGAATAGGTAATACAAATTTTCCATCAAATAAAGTAAAGGGGGAAAATCTGAAGAAGGAACCTTTTGATACAACATATAATCTGTTACTGGAAACCAACTGATTGTGTCAGAATCTGAAGGGCAAAAATCATCATAAAACTGTGTATGCAACTTACATAAATTGAGAATCTTAACTCCAGGTCTCCCTGGTATCGGCAAGAGTGAAGCAGTAGCATTTCCAGGAYTTCTGCATTTTAATATCATCAAAACCTCAGCAGTGCAGCAGAGGTATCATCTCTGCTCTGGGCTGACCTGCAGTCTGTGCCCTTCTTCCTCCAAACCCTGCTGGAGACAGGTGCCAGATTTATGTTTCTTCTGTTTGTATAASGAAGCAGGACAGGTATAACCTTAAGGATTTTCTGTCCCAACATCCTCACTCGCGTCCTATCCAGCAATTTCTATTTTTCCTTTAATTATTCCTGTCTTGAGATATAAAGTATAAATTCTATGTGTGCATGGTCCTGTCATCTTATCAGTCCAGGGCATTCAGAATCCATGGTTGTTGACAAATAGTGAAAAMAGGCAKCAGGAGAGAATAGGGTTCAAAGTATCTCCTGAGATTTTCACAAAAAATGTTAAAAAATTCTAAAAAAACCATGGTTTACAAGGGAAAAAATTGCAGCCGAAGTGCAATTTGCTCACACTTTGCTAGTAAATGAAGAATGTTTTACTTCAGTTTGGTCAATCCTGAACCCTCCAGAGAGGCAAAACTACTTAATAGTAATAACTAGATAATTATACGTTAAATATTAAAACTAAAACTGGCCTTGCCACAGAACTGAAGTGCCATGTAAAATGTAGAAGCTGGTAAAATATAACACAATTAAACAATGCAATGATTTAAGGAAACAATATGATAAAAGAAAAAAAACCTGAATTGTGCCCCTATCCTGAAAAATGTTCAGCTCTCCTGACCCGAATATTTGTTCTGTAAGATAAAAAGGTAATGCCCACATGTTTAATGTCTGTAAAGTTGCATGTTACCAAATCCATGCATAAGTTGGATCTACTCAAGGGAGGAAAATCGAGCAAAAAATTAATTCCAATGGAAGGAATGCAACAAYTCAAGCCTGTATATATTAAAACAGCAACTTAGGAGAAGACTGAATGAATGCACATGTACCAAAAATGCCAATAACTGGTCACAGGAGTGTGAAACTGCCTTGGCTTTTGTTTCAAAGCTGGTGGTGACCTCTGGACTACAGTGGGATTTTGCACCAGGTCCTCAAAGAACCATCAGAGTAAACCCAGCCCTTGTGAACAGTGCCCAAATAAATCAAATGGGCAGCATGGCTTTGGCTGATTTTCCTTTCAACAGGTAACCTATGACCATCCATGGGGCTGTGCCARTCACACCAGCTGCAGATCACACCAGATATAAATTTCTAATGGATTTGTTATGTTGGATGAGATTGGAAGCAACAAGAATCTGCACAGGGATACTCAGTCCTCTTAATTTCCACTTCCTCAGAGAGAAGGGAAGGAAAACGCAAATAAGGTTAGCAATCCTGATCACTTCACGTAATCCCCCACTATGTGATGCTTAGATAGGTCAGAGACACAGAAACATCATTACACCACAGATGACTTAAATTTTGGACAGCTCTAGAAGGAGGTGCTTGGATTCCCTCACAAAGTCTTTGTGAAACGCTGTGAACGAGCTCAGGCTTGAAAACTGAGGGCCACATATATTCCATATAAACTRTTGGCTTTAAAGAGGAACTTTGGTTCATAGAATGGTTTCCCATATTTATTTTGATTTGATTTTCTCATGGCTTTTCATGTTCTGAGAGGGGGGACGGGGATCTTTGCTGGGGTCTTTTCTTATACATTTCCTACATTTCATGCTTGTAGTCTCAAAAGCTCTGAAAACATATGCCTGGTTTTCAAAGCAGGTTTTACTTTGACAATGCCAGGCATTTTACAATCGAAAATAGAACACAAAAACAAAACCAGTGACTTTTTTCTGTTTCCTTATCACCCTTTGTTATGCTTGTTAATCAAGATGACTGGGAGTGTTTCAAACACTTGCAATGTATACATTCCTCCCCCCTCCCCCAAACATCTGTTTATTTTACAACAACATGAACCTTGGGGAAGAAAAAAGTAGCTGCTATTATATATATTTTTTTTTCAAAGTGAAGAAGTAAACATGCAGCTTTCACTTTTGCTACATCAAACGGATGCTATTTATTTAGATTMTTGAGGCAGGAGGCCTGATCAGAAGAGAATTTCTTTTATGGCCCAAGGTGGTAAACTGTTTTTAATAAAAACAATACTTAAGGAAAAGAAAATTCCTAAAAAAAAACCTCCTAAATCAGCTGGAGAGGACAGAAGGGAAATTCCCTTTTTTGGTAAGGAAAGGTAAAAAGCTCCATGACACATCCAGCTTGGGCTGCCTTAACTTTCCTGTGCTGGACAAGGAAGATGTGTCAGCAGCATCCTCTGGAAGTAAATGTGAGAATGCATCACAAAGACACACATCACATCACAAATTTTCCAAAAAGTCCCTGTTTCACCCTTGTGGACAAGCAGAGGTAAGGACAACCAGGCTAGTGTTCTGGGGACATTGCTCAGAAGGTGATGTACAACCATTCATCCTGTTACACCAATTTCTGCTTATTTTGTTCAATGGTGCATGCCTGGGCATCCAAATACTCCAGAGAAAATAAAAATGCTGGAAATTATACTCGAGGAATTGTTTTCTTGGCCTCCCACAAACAAGTGAAATGGCCCAAAGCTGAAGTAGTTGTCTGGGTAAAAATCACCCAAGAAACAGCCCTTGACTCCAAGTCTTATTCAGTTTATGAGTAAAAACGTGGCCCAAGATCTTCTGTTTTTAAAGTATTTGCCAGCATCTAAGACAGAAACTAGAATCAGCTGAATGCAAACTGATGTAAATAATTGCAACTCCCAAGACTATTGAACTCCTTGTCAACAAYCATAAGACTTACAATAAAAACAAGACATTAAGGTTTTATTTCTGTATTTTCAAGGTTAAGCCTTGAGAGAACGATACATTTGTCACTTGGTTTCTGTCTTCAATGTGATTAATTAATTATGAGCTCAAACCCRGGACAGATTGATTGTGCACAGTCAAACTGAAACACACAATTAGTTATACCATGCAAATATTGAAAGAATACGATGGAATGAGAAACTTAAATTTTTTTTAGACTGTCATTGCTATAGTTGGATAATAGAAAATATTCTGGAAATCATAAACAGAATTGTTTAATAATAAAAATCWTAGAGTTTTACTCTTTAAGCTTAAGATACCAGTATATTTCAAATGGTTTTTGACCATAACAAAAACTTTGTCTTACAACCACATTTCCCATGAAGTATTTTGGTTTTCTTCTTCATGCAGAACTCTCCAAACAAACAGATACAGTCTGCTCTTCAATACATCCCTTTAGTGAGAAAATACACTCTCATTGCCTTGACTAACAAATATTAACGAACATGTTAATGGGAAAAGATAAAACAAGACTCTGAAATGCTCATTTGTGTCAAAATGAGTTTATTTCCCAGGGCACAGGGAATCCCAGCTGAATTGGTTGCTGCAGTGATACAAGAAACATGCAAACTGTACCCTTGATTAGAATCTGGGAGAGAGAGATAAAAGGTTTATCTGTGTGACAAGAGCTGTTTGATGGACTATTAGATGACACTTTTTAAAGTCTGCTAAATTCTCACAGCTTCTGTTGCTGCTTTGTCACTAAAATCAGACCCGGCCCCAAATTAATAATCTCACCTTCCAGAGGAGCCTTTTTGGCAAAGAAAAGTGATGAGAGCAAATATGTAAATGTTTAGATTTTCAAACACATGTAGACATGTGTGTTTGTGTAAATGTTTAGACACCATCATGCACTGTAACACGTCCATCTGTCCACGTGGGTTTGTTTATGTGTGTTTTTGTTTCACTCATCCTTTAACAGGTCAAGATTTTCAAGTGCTCATGTGCTTGTGAGTTGGCCAATATTATATGAACAAGATATTATTATAACATAATATAATATATTATAACATAACTAATATAATATATTATAACATAACATAACATAACATAACATAACATAACATAACATAACATAACATAACATAACATAACATAACATAACATAACATAACATAACATAACATCATAACATAATATATATTACATGTTATGTATATAAATTCATTTTATCAACACATATATTACAGTACATAATATATTACATAAATGAGTTATAATAACATATCATATTAAGATACCAAAATATATATTTTTAATATATAATATCATAAATAAAATTATGGAATCATAGAAATCCCAGAATGGTTTGGGTTGGAAAACACTTTAAAGATTATCCAGTGGTCCCTGATCATCTCATTCCATGGGACACCTTGCATTAGACAGGTTGCTCAAAAGCCAATCCAGCCTGGCTTTGAAAACTTCCAGGGATGGAGCAGCCACAGTTTCTCTGGGTAGATATATACAATATATAATATTATAGATATGGCATTCAAAATATAATATTTAATATAAAATACAAAATATTTTAAATAAAATATAAAATATTTAAAATTAAATATACAATAATACATATATATTATACTATGCAAGTGTATATCAGGAGTCATATGCTGCGTGCATATGCAAAAAAAAAACCCAAAAAATCTATGTTTAAGTGGAATTTGACATGTTTTAATCTCGGTTTAAAGCTTTATCTTGGACAAGAGGCTCCAGAGAGACCCTGTGATGACCTGATGGAATYCATCAGTGTTTCTGGTATGAACTGAGTGTGGTCACAGTCACACAGTGGCAGACTGGATGAATCAGGTAAATGGCTCTGAGAGACAATAGGAGCAGACTTTGAGAAGTTTGATGGGAACAAGGACTGCAGCAATCCTTAATCAGAATTTCCAGATTTGTGGATCATATTTATGGGTTTGGTGCAGCTGAAAGTTGCTGCCTCTTCCCCTGATGYTCTTTCAGCCACTTCCTACAGCCCATGGCTGTAACTCACTCCTACTCATTCCATGGTTAGATATGGAAAGGCCTGCAGGGAAAGACCTTTGCTTCAGAAGGCTTCATCAATTCTGTCAAAAGAAAATAACCCTCCCCAAAATTAATTCATCCTTTGTTTTACATCAAAAAAACACAGAACCAGGGGAATTTCCCAGGCAAAGAAGTGCTGTTAGAGCTGAAGTTGCACATGGTCATACCCTGTGCACCCCTAAGAATTTATCAAAGCAGGATGAACACTGCCAGCAGCTCTGGGGCATGTGCCTTTTTGCAAAATATCATAACCAAATGTACCAGAACCTACAGGCTTCTCCCCTGCAGCCATTCCACCCTGAGCTGGAGTTCCCATCTTGCTTTTCCAGACCATGTGCAAGTACACAACCCAGGATTGCATTCAGCACTTTTCATTGCTGATTTTCCTGAGCTTTAGTGGTTGTCTCACACTGGGCCAGGACCACGACACCTGATCCCAAAGGTGCTCTAAGATGACTTTCCCCCTGTCTGGTTCTTCAGCAGGCTGGGAATGTCAGTGGCTTCCCAGTGTAGCTTGTAGCAACTCAAAGGCTACTCTAAATGCCATCAAGAGCACTTTTACTTCCTAAATGTGGTTATGACTCACAGCCTTTTTGGATTTTGATAAGGCTGATGACATTGCCTCTGCCATCGTTCCCTCTCCTCTGCCAGRTGCTGTCTTTCACAGAGGTACCCAGATTGCCTGTTTTGCTGTTTTGTAGCCTGAAGTCAGGGGGATTTGAATTCCCAGATCCAAATTCTGCAGGAATACAAAGAGCTTCTTCTCTAGAGAGCCAATCACTGCTGTGGAGCCTGGAGGACAATGGGACATGGGGTGGGAATCAGCTGGGAGCAACTGAGAATGTGTCTGTGCTCTCCATACCCATCAGCAGCWGTAATCTGTGTCCCAGCTACATTTMCTTYGRGACTGGTGGYGGAAAACAGCCATTTTTAGGACAAAGTTCACCTTATCATAAAATAAACATATACTAAAGGTTGTATCAATCTTATCTCTTGCTTATCAAGGGTTTTCAGGAAGAAGATTAGGTGGGATGCTGACATCTAAAAATAAGGAAAGTGAAGTTACTCCCACAGTAATTTGGAGTATTAGGGTGGTTACTTGGTCATAGCAGTAGAGCTAACAACCAGAACATGATCATCAGCTGTCTTAATTTGCATCCTGTGCTAATTTACAATAATTCAGAWGGGTCAGACTGTAAATTTGTGTTCCACTTGCTTTGACATTCTCCAAGAAACATTTTGGCATTTGGCTTCTAGAGGCATCCAGAAAATATATCTATATAATGTGCGCATATATTCATATTTTTATATATATGTATGTATATGAATGTGTATATATTTACATTTGGAAGAGCCAAAAAGGAAGTGAAAATGAAAATATACCAGAAATTAACTAAAAGAAATTACTCTACACAGAACAAATCTGTTCTCCATGTCTACCTTAATCCATGCATTTCAATTACATCCACGTCTCTGCACTCATCCACTATTCACTGCATTAAAGCCAACCCACTAAAAGTACTTATTTCACAGTAATCCAGCTATTAATTGGTGTTTTCCTGCCCTGGTCCCCCATCCCAGCCCTCTTACTGTCTTCCTGGAATGATTTATCATGAATGGTGCAAATTCTCATGTAGTGCAGAGTAACTGGAAAGTGTGAATAGTGTTTGGAAGAACTCACTGTCTGATTTTTGTTATGCCAAAAATAAGCATTTCTACTCAGGTTCAGCCTTGTTAACAAATTTCTTCATCAGCAGGCAAA
>NW_026623415.1:1340846-1359124 GCF_030028575.1 Malurus melanocephalus | reverse complement strand
ACCACCAGAAAGGTTGTTTTGGGTTTGTACTCCTGAGGGAGCATCAASCTTCCTCTTCCAGGGAAAACGCACCCTAACTAAATCAGATCTTTAAAAAATGGGATATTAAAATGACAAACATTGATTTACTCTATCCTACAACTAGAACTCAAGCAAATATAAAAAAAATTATAATAAAATATAAAAATATTGATTTTAATAAAATCAATAAAATATAAAAAGATTGATCTTAATATTAAAAGGTGTTCTCATAGGAAGAAAATAACTGCAATGATAAGAAAATGAGTCAACAATGAAAACCCACCTGTGGGTTTAAAAACTTTTGTTTTGTAAAGTTTCTCATTAAATATAATTTTTCTTATAATTAAAATATTTGCAGTGTCCTTGTTAAAAAGTAGAGAGATTAATTACTCACTAGGGATCATTAGAGCAAATCAATATTGCAGGCTGTGGAGTCACATGACAAAGAAAATGGAAAGAACCTTGGAATAAGAGCTTGGAAAATTTGGGGATTGCCATGGGAATGAAATCTGTGTAACAAGACAAGAATAATTCTGCATGATATCCACAGTTTCTACAACTATCCATAGTTTTACAATGTACACTGCAATTGCACTTGCAGAAACCATGAGTGGAAAGTTGTGATTAAATCTGCCCTGTGCTCGTGGTCTCCAATCTCAGAAAAATTTCAGCATTCAGAAAGTTGTCCTTGTGTGTCCTGAATCACAAYAAAGCAGTTTTTCTCTCAGATTTTTCCAGGAACTGAAATGAAATAATGACCGAAGACTCAGGTCAATCAAACCATTTATTTTTTTTTTTTTCTTCAAAACCATTATTGTGCCAAATTAATTTCAAAGTTATTTTGAAACAAGTTGAAAATATTATTGTACAGTACAACTGATTTTTTTTTTTTTCTGGTGGAAATAGTTACAATTTCATGTAATTGTATTCAAAGCTTTTATTTTGATTAAAGCATTTTGTGATGGGGAAGAAGATGGCAGATTGGGAGATTTTTAAGCTGACCTCAGCTTTTCTTGGGGAAAGCAGAGACTCATGGGTCTCTGCAGGAGAGTAGTTCCTAAACTATGTGTTTAATCTGGATTTATTCCCTACCAAACTTCATGAAAAGACACAAAGGATTCACCTTTCTTTAAAACTTCAGAAAGAAGTCACCACAATTGAGTGGTTGCTTCAATGCTTTTATCAAGGATCTATTTTCTAACTATGTATTTCTGTCTTTATTTTGTGGCATTTGAATGGTATTATGGCTTTTATATGTTAATTGGGAAAAGAGGGAGTTGTTTGTACAGTTTCAGCTGGAGAAGCCAAAGGACAGAGCTGATTTCTGCACAGAATTGTGCCATCAGCTCCAACAAGGTAAATGCAGAGAAAAAGTCCTGTAGGAGTTGAGTCATCCTGGTGAAAAAGGAAAACCAACCAAATCCTCTGAAGGGTGGCATTGCAACCCTGGCATGAATCTGCCTGTCCTCATCGTGGGGACAAACAGAAAAGCAGCAACAAATAAACCCAATACCTCTCAGTAAGACACAAACACTGTTAAATATTAGTTGGATCTCTTGATTTGTTTTGCTTTGAAGAAATGAGGTACTTTTGGAAGTTKTGTCCAGGATGTAGCTAGAACTGGTTGTTTATCCATTGATTGGGATTTTAATTAATGYTTTTTCAAGGCTGGAATTCACTGTAGTGAGGTATAATTTGTGCTGTTTGTATGGAGAAAAAGTAAAAAAAAAAATAAAAAATCACAGTCAAAAATTTTCAGGTTGGAGCTGAAAAGAGAAAGCATTCAGCTTTCAATGGGGCTGATTTTGTGGAAGTCAGATATTCTGAAGGTTCCAAACCAAAATTTATTTGCAAAAATTCTTGTTAACCACTGACATTGGCATCAGAGCCAGGAGAAAGTTCTGCTTATGGTAAAAGACATTCAAGTCCAGGGGTTGGATTTTGAGGGTCCTGGTTGTTGCCTTCCARCTCTGGATATTCTATTATTCTATGTACACAAGAGAGAATCGTTCCAACCCCTGAAACTCTCATGAGCTTGGCRGTGGTTTCTGGAGACAACATCCCTGTCTGTCACTCAGAAGTGATGAATTCACAAAGGAAGCTGCTGAAGAGGCACAGGGGGAGTTAAATCTTCAGAACAACACCTTAGCACAGATATGGGATGGGCTCTTTGCCTTCTGCTTAAKCTCAGCAGAAGTTTTGCTGAATTTAGATCCAATGCTCCTCAACCAGAAATATTGACTTGCCCTGTACCTCAGTTTCTGTGTCTGCAGGATCAGTGTTAATGTTATTTACATCAGATTATTTACATTGAGTTAGCCATTAAATGCTGCAGAATTTTACAGCATTCATTAAAATGCTRTAAAAGAACAAGATGAATCCACTTTCCATTACTCATTGTGTAGAATTACTCACAGGRCAGGTTTCTTCCTCATCAGATGCCCACCACTCTTTTAACCAAAAGAATAATATGATTAGCAGAAATCACTGCAATGTTGACTTGTGAATGACAAATACTTTTATTCTGTGAATCATTCTGCATATGGTTAAAGAAACAACTGGATGAAAAACAGCCTTTCTGCAAATGTTCCTAGGAACCAAAGCCACTCCTTGCACATAGGCATGAGCAGCGAATTAAAAACACACACCAGATTCTGATCTCAGCTCAGCAAGTTTTGCTTGGGCACAAGTCCATTGGCTTCCTCACCCAACCAAGCGAGACACAAATCAGGATGACACATTCATGCATGTCAGATAAAAAGTGTGCAGGGTTATGTCCATATTAGTCATGCGATARCAGGACAGATGCATGTTAGGGTGGAACGGTGTTAGCAAATTATCTCACAAAAGGCTATTTGTCTTCCTTGGGACGTGTGCCACCATTTCAACAAGTCTGAATAAATCTGCATTCCTGACTTCCCGTCATGGGGACTTAATCCAGCTCGGTCAGCGAGGGGATACAGGCTGCAAGAAACTGGTTGGAGAAGGAAAAGCTTTCAGAAGGTTTTGCATTTGTCCTTTTGTGCCACCAAGTTTCTGCACTCTCCTTCACCAAATTACCCAGCAACTACCCAGCTTTCACTACCCTGGGGAGAGAGTGAAAGAAGGGACACATGGAGATGCAATCCATCTGGGATTTGGCTGGGTGGATTCCCTTCAGAATCACTGGCCAGATGCTGAAACATCAGTGATGTGTTTTATCTTTTATGTAAAGGCCCCAAAAAGATCAGCTATTTCAGAGTTAACTTAGAAAGGAACTGAGGGAGAGCAACTTGTGCAGAGTGAGCTGTTTTTTTTGGAAGCAGATAAATTTCACTGGAATTGTGAGTCAGAGCTCTCCAAATGTGGCAACTGCCAGCAATGGCAAAGTGTAAAATTGCTTCATTTTACCTGTTCCTGTATTAAACAGTAGTGGCATGATGACAAGTCTGAGCCCTGTGTGCCTCAGATCCTCTCTCTGTGACAGTAAGAGCAGCATCAGCACACAGAAACAGCTGGAATTTTAGCTCCCAGATGGATTTGCTTAAACCACGACTATTTTGCCTTGAAGTGTGCTAGGAACASTCACTCTGTCTTTCAGCAGCAGTCACAGAAGCCTGTACCAAAAACCTGTAGCAACCAGTAACTCCTTAAACAACTCCAGCTAAATATGAAAAGTTGGCCTTGCTTGCATCTTAAATTAATCAAACACTGACTCAGGGTGAGATATGAGTGTAGAAAGAGAGAGTATCAGGCTTGTTTTCCTCTCCCCAAAACTCAGTCCAATCACACCAGTGACCTGAGTCACGTCTGCCTATGCTTCCAGATTTTAGCTCGTGAGCTCTTTTGTAACCTGACTCTGACACAGGAATATTTACAAAACAAATTTCTGATCACAGGATCCTGCTGTCAGCTAACAAATACTATTTGCTACACTGACTCCAGGACAGCCACAGACTGAGGGAAAATCTCTGGTCAACCCCTGTTTACCAGAGCAGGACCTAAATTTTGAAGTTCACATATTGTTTAATKCTGTGACCTCTGTGCACTTGCTAATCCCTCATCCACTGCTCTGCAGCTTCTTTCTTGTCCGCAGCCTCCAGACTAATACCCAGAAAGATGCTTGGATTTCCAAAACTGCAAACCATGCAGCTGTCACATTCACAGGGGATGTTATGTCGAGTCAGCACACTGCCCCAGAACGACCACAGCTTTAGGATCTCTCCTTCCCATGGATAATCACATCTGTGCCTGCATCAGGCATCTTCCTGCTGCAGCAGGATTTTGATACCAGCAGCAAGATTGCTTCTGCTCTCAGGGTAAGCTGAAATTAGACCAAAGATTTTGGAGACTGTTATCTTTGTAATTAATGTTTCAAAAATCAGTGTCTGGATCACTAGATTTCCCCCATTTTGATGATTTATAAAGTACTATCAAATTTGATTATTGAAATATTTGATTTGTTATGAACTCATGGATATCCTGTTTTATCCAGGAATGCCCAGTGCTTCAGAGAGGCATAATCAGCCTCCAGGCTCACAGAGAAGTAGAGACATAAATCCAGGGTGAATCTCTCCTCTGACATGTCCATGTCTTACTGCACACATGAGGAATCTCATCCCTCCTAAAYKGAGTTAAGTTGTTCCACATTTTTTTCTGTTTGCATTTCAAGCAGTACTCAGGGTGCATCTGATGTGTGGAAATCTCACACCCCAGCTACTTCTTAGTCATTACTTGTATAATTAATTGACATCACTTGAGCTGGAACAGGATGCCCAGAGAAGCTGTGGATGTCCCATCCCTAGACGTGTTCGTGCCTGGTCTGGTGGAAGGTGTCTCTGCCCATGAGTTTAAAGCTCATTAAATGAGCTTTAAGATCCCTCCTGAACCAAAAATTCTATGATTCTATGATAAATAAACTCTAAAAATCTCTGTGATGAAGATGATGGAGCTCCATTAATGTATAGGCAATAAGGGACCAGAATAAGGTGAAAATTTCCTTCCCTCCAAAGTTTTTGTCTCAAATGTAGAAAAAAAAAAGGGACATTCAGAATAACACTTCACCAAATCTGAAATGAAATTTGACTTCTCAAGGTGGATTGAAGAGGAAAATCTTTCTTCCATGATATTTGCTGAGAGAGAAATCAAACAAGTAGACATATACACCCTGTGTCTGTGGCCCTATATACAGCCTGGACATATGTGTCCAAAATAAATGTGGTASTTTCACTAAGAAACACAATAACAGGAGTTCAATATTGTGTGTAAGAATTAAAAAAAAAATCTAATTATTAAAAAAATACTTATAAAAATTTACTGTGTAGTATCACTGGAAAAGAATTTGTTTACTCCGAGATAGTGCCTATTTGTCCTTCTATCAGAGAAATATTTTCTGTGTTCTGGAAAAGTGTSTCTCCACCAGGTAATTCTGCTTTTTAAACCTTAGTTTTCCTCAAATGTAGAAAAAAACCACCAAAACCCCAACAAAGCCCCACAACCTAATTTGAATGCTCTGAAACAGCAGYTCAAAAGGAAATGTGTCATTTGGAAGTATCTTATTAAAAATCAAACAACTCGTAGCATAAATAACGTCTCATTTAAAAAAAGTGTCAGGCTCATACCTTTCCTGATTAAAAAAAAAAAAATATTTAGGTAGATAACTGCCTGTTTATATGWCTTTTTAAAATTTCATTTTAATTTTAATAGTGGGTGCAGTGTGAAATAGGCATTCAGACCATGAATGAGTGTGATAGAAAATAACTGAGGGCAAATAACACCGACAAGGAGGGAGAGGTTTTGAAATTGGATTGTGCAAGATGTTACTAAGAAGTATTAAGCAAAGGCCTTCCCTGAAACATAACCATACTAATATTCAAATTAAATACCTATTAAATATAAGATGCACACTTCACAATATGGATTCTCCCAGGGCTTTGATTATGAGGTGGCAGGAAGAAGCCTATAATTAATATTATATGGTGATCCTTTTCAAAGCAGATTGTTCCAAGAGCTGTAATCACTACTACTTTAGTAAGCTGTCCTTCAATAGCTAAAAAGAAATTAGGACCCAGAGCAAAGGTAAACATTCAAGATTGTTTAATTGTTGGATATATATATATATATATATATATATATATATATATATATATATATATATATATATTTTTTTTTAATTTGAAATTCCAATGTTCCTGAGCAGTTTTAGCAGTTGCAGGTTGGATCTTGTCTTCAATCTCAACACTTTTCCTGTACCAGGTCAACATTTGTTCTGTGAAATGGAACAGTAACATCTTCAAGGAAAGGATTCCTTCAAAAATGCTTATTCTGTACCTTTGGCCTGAGGCATTCTCCTTGGAGAACAAACAATTTGGAGTAAAGAAATAGCCTCTAAATGGAGCTGTGAAAATTGCAATAGCATCTGGCATGGTGAAACAGAAATTAGCAATTATCATCTCCCAGCRGAGCAATGGGAACCAGATATTCTCTGTCCATCAAGAGGAAAATAATTAATGCTTAAAAAAAGAACCAAATTAAGTTTACCTAATCAAATGCTCTGATAGAGGGAAATTTGTCTGGATCTCCATTTAACTAGGTGGTTATACAAATAGGTGTGTAGTACTTAATATGAATCCAAGATACTTGCTCCCCTTACATCCCATGGCAACACATTCCTTAAGTTAATTATATGCTTTCTTAAAAAAAAAAAATAAATAAAAAGGCATTTAATCCGTTTCACGGTGGCTGTGCTGCTCATCAAATGTCTAGAACAGTTAATGTCTTGGTAAGACCATCAGCTCAGCAATTTTTAAACCCAAAAGGGCTTATTTTGTCATCTTGATTGACCTATCAACTGCTAAAGGCCAAGGGGCCTCTCTGAAGTTGTTATTCCTTTAATCTTCACGAGATCCTGACTCTGCAGCAGAGATCAGTCTAGATTTGGAAGTGGCTGGTGGCAAAAACATGTTGTTCCAAAATTTAATTAGTCTCATTTGTTCCAGTCAGTGTTTGTTTAGCTTCCACTTCTACCTTTCAGACCTTGTTAAACCCATTTTTGGTAGAATAACTATCCCCCTCCTTATCCATAATCTGTTTTTGGGTGAAGTGYAACATCCTGCTTGCTCAGGCCCCTGATAGATGATTCAGATCATATTTTTTGCTCTTTTTCTTTTTTTTTAACTTTTCTTGTGCTCTTTTTATCAGCACTGACTTAAAGGTTTCTTGGAAGTGTGATGTCAAATAATCAATTGTCAAATTACAAATTATGCTTTTTAGTGATTAAACTGYTGCAGTCACCTCTGCAGAGAAAGCCAAGGCTTTCTGCACTGTCCCTATTACGTTTCTCCTCTCCAAAGTTGAAACATAGAGTGCTCCAGATACCACATCTCTTCCCCAACCAAATTAGTCCTGGACAAATAACACTGGTCTAGCCCAGATTTCTAAAATTTACAGTCYTTAACAGTGTCCTGTTAACCTTTGGTGAACCTTGCCCTCTTGTTTGGATCTCCCCTGAAAGAGAAATGCTGCCTCTGTCTGGAGACAGCGAGTTTGTTAGCGCTGGCAGAGCTATTTCCTGAAGATCAGCTGTCTGCTCCTTCTGGGGGTATTGCATGACCAAATTCATCTTAATCAAGCCAGAAGAATACCTTTTGTCTGGAAACTTTGACCTCCTGTGTGAACTGGATCCTGAATGATTTCCTGTTCCATCTGAGGAATGTCCAYTCCACCAGAAAAGGGAGCTGAGGAGATACTGGTTGATGCAAGAAAGGGAAATAAAGGGGATATTTATCTGAACTGAAATGTTCTGAGGCCATAATTCATTCATGTGGTCAGAGCTCCTCCAACAAAAACTGTCCATGCTTGTCAGGAGCAGTTTGTCTGTGATGATTCAAGCCCCAAAGTGTGGGACACCACTGCCAGAGAGGTCCTGGAAGAGGTTCCAGGCTGCTCTCTGAAGAATTTACAGGGAGCAGATGGGACCAGTTTTAGGTCAGCTGGGGTTGAGATCCTGTCTTTGATGGCTCATTGCAGACAGGGGCAGGAATAGACTCCAAAACCTGATGCCCTTCCACTGTATAAAAGTTCACATCTGACCATTTGGAATTTTCAAGTGTAATAAGCACCAAAGACTGAGAGCAGTTATGCAAAGATAAAACACTTTTCACATTTGTGCCCATGGTTTTCCTTCATAATTATTTTTTGCTATCTTTATCTCTCTCTGACCTATATTGTAGGGAAACTCAAAAAAATCTCTGTGATACATGTTTAAAATACTGAACAAAGCATGAATTAGTCCTTTAAAAGAATGAATGTCACATTAGAAACCTCTGTCCATCATTGATATGTAACTCAGATTATTTTAGACTATTCCAGGGAAAAAACCCAGAGATTTCCCTGAGCGGGCAGCACAAACAGAAAGATAACAGTTGTGACCAGAGTTTTGTGAAAACACATTAGACAGCTGTTTTCATTCCTTCATCATGTGACAGAGAAGTGGTCAAATAAACTCTTCAGCAGCTCAACTCACCTATGCCTTTTAAAAATCGCTGTGGTCTGCAATGTAGCTGGAATAAAACCACACYAAACCTCAGCACCTGCTGTTTAACTCAAAACAGCTCACCTGCCAAGGATGCTCCTTGTTTCTCATTTCTCCATGCTTAAAGATACTAAAAATCCATCCATCTTTTCCTACCTTTTTCTGTCCATGCCAGAGATCCCACATTTGGTGTCAAAAGGATTTTCCTCTGTGGGTTGAACTTTGCATGCAGCAGATCACTTTGCTCTTCTACAAGAAGGATGTGRAGGTTGTCCCAGCTGGAAGTAAAGGCACAGAGAGGTTGGGTGCTCACAGAACATTCATCCTGCTCCAAGTGGGATAAGAGACATCCTGAACCTTCTTCTGCCTGCTCTGGCCAGTGGATATCTGTGTGCTGGGCTATGKGCCAGATGAGAGTGAGCTCCACGCTGTGCTCCTGCGTCCTTGGCAGAAGGAAAATCCACTCAGCTCTGCCAGGCTCTGTTCTCTCTCTGTCTCCAGAGCAGTGGCTGCACTGGGCAGAAAGGTTGATCCAAATAAGAATTTTTCCCACTGGAATTATACAAGTGGGTTGACTGGAATGTTTTGTGAATTCATGTTGATCAAAGAGATTTGTTTCAATTGAGAAGAAAAAAAAAGGGCAGCAGGAAAATGGGAAAGGGGTTTTGGAAAAAAATGTAAATGTTTTTTATTTGGATGCTTTCAAAGTAATTTGAGGTGATGTTTCATTTAAAAATATACTTCAGTTTTATTTAGAGTAGAATAAACATCCTTTCCAAGGGTTCAGAGCTCCAATATTTCACTTCAGTCTGARAAAAATAGACTTGAAATAGAACTGCCTTTTCTCCTGTTCTCCTTGCTGTCACCTCTCAGTTTCATGTCATTTTAAAAAAATATAACGTTCAGAAACAGATTTAATAAAGTAAATGCAATCCAGAAATGATGAGACTCCAAAAACCTTTCCACATCTTCTTTATTTACATAGAAAAACAAGGAGAATCTTAAAATTTCTTGTTCATCTGACAGTGCTTATGTMTATGGAGAAGTGAATGATCTTACCRGAGCTRTCTTCCACTAAAATGAGAGTGATATCTTCAGGTAATGGGCAGGCATTATGCAATTTCTTCTTCTTGGTACTACGTGATCAGTGGAAATGTGAAAACCACCCCAGGCTCCTCAGCAAAGGGATGGAGTTTTTTTTGTTTTTTTTTTTTTTTTTTTTCAGAGACCCGTAAAACTCATTTCCAGTAGCTTTCCTCTTTTCTTTTCCCTGCTTGACTTCAGAACAGGAGGTCAGGTCAAACTTTTGGCTGCTATAATAGCTAATTACACCCCCTATTTGGCCTGGGATGTGGGGTGAGGCATAAATTAGGACCTGATAGCTCGGTTGGTGCCGTGGTGGGTTATTAGATGTGTGTCASCGAGCAAAGTTGTGATCAAAGCGCGCAGCGGCGCAGCCAGAGGTCGTGAAGCATGGCTGGGGACTAATTGCTGGGCTGTGGGCTGAAAGGAAGTTTGCAAAGAAAGGCCATTAAGATTCAGCTTTTCCAATCCGTGGAGCAAAGCTACGGAGAAATTTGGATTGTTCAGCGAGCAGGGAAATGAGGGGTCCAGTGTGAATCCTGCTCGGGGTGATGGGGATGGCTCACCTCATTTCTGAAGAGTTTTCCTAAGGAAGGGCAGGATCTGTGCCTAAATGTCTGCCCTGACAAGGGCTTATTAACACACATCTTCATTTAAATGGGTTGGTCAAAAGAAAAGAGACTTTTTAAAGAGCTTGTGCTGATGGAGAAATTTGGCTGGTTGTAAAACGAGCTGGCGGCAACAAAACTTTGCTTGTAGAGCAGAGAGTGGAGGGGGCAGAGGGTTTAGTCAGACCCTTGAAAAGCACTCCAAAATCTATTAATGACAGCTCTTCAGAGAAAAAAAAAAATAGAGGGATAAAATTATTATTGCTTTTCATTCTCAAAGGTTTTGCACACACTCTGCACAGAAGATCAGATATATTTCACCAGTTTTACAGATGGGGAAACTAAGGCAATGTTGAATAAATGTCACTTTTTAATTTGTAGCAATCAAGTTCCCAGAGGTCAGATATTCTGGAGTCCAAATGACATAATTAAGMTGATTTGAAGAAGAATAGACAACCCTTTCCCTGTTTTTCCCTCTTCTGTCATAGAAATTAATTACTGGTAATCTATCAGTCACCTTTTCAGTCTTGTTTCCCATCAGGTCTTTTTCAGAACTCTGAAAATGCCCCAGTAAAATCTTTCTCAAGGATATTATCCATCTCAATTTCTCTCTCCTCTTCCTCCAAAATTTTGAATAAAATAAAATAAAATAAAATAAACCCAAACAAAATAAAATATTTCATGATTCTACATTCAGTGTAGATGAGGGCGAACACTTTCATTTTCTAAGCATCAGTATAATTTTTATGCGTGTGAGCAGTTTAAATTAAATAAGTATTTAAATTATACTATGATGCAAGACCTAAATAGCAGAGACCAAATGTTTTCATGCCTGTTTGGAAAGGTCATTTTGAATATAAACAACAAGAAATAGCTAAGAAAAGTCTGATCGCTCTGGACAAATATAGATTGCCAGAACCAAAGCTGGGATTTCTACACAGTGAAATTTCCACTCTGTCAACATATATTTGCAGTCAGTTTGAGACAAAATGTCATATTTTGGGGAAAGGAAAAGGCTCTCACAAGTGCTTTGGTCAGAAATGTTGAAATGCATTTGCGTTGCTTTGGCTTTCAGTTGCTCCTAGCTATCAAAATTAGAGGAGTTGTTGCTTTTGATCCAACATTTTTTTCTGGAGTTTTTGGCCACAGCTCCGTTTCTCATGACCCCAYGTGTCCCAGCTCAAGGATCAGTTTCTTGATCCCTGAGCCAACATCCAACCTGTTGGCCTGAGTCACCTGATCTGAAATGAGAACAGCAGCAGRGACAAATACTGCTACAGTTTTAGCTTAGAAAAAGACCTTATGCAATCTCCTCCCCGCTGGGAATCACATTCCACCTCTCTCTCCTCTTTTCCCTTACACCTGGCTCTCATCCTCATTTTTCTCTCCTCTACCTGTCCTTGGGATTGGATGTGCATGTGCTGTTGGCAATGGTAATTATTGACTGGTGTCATGCAATTACCAAGGCATATCACCAGCCTGTCAATGAACTCAAAGCTTTTAAATATACAGTAATTATTTAAAGGCATAAAATGAACCTTAAATAAAGTAAACTGTGGCTGCAGTTTTCTTTCTTTGTATCAAAGGAATTTTTGTTCCATGTAAATGAATTAATTCAGGGAAAAAAAAACATTGAAGCAAAGATTAAAATCTCAGTGTGGCATTTCACAGGTGAAACAGAAAACAAGARCAACATTTAATAGCTTTCCTAGCTGCTTGCAAGGTATTTTCTTTTACAGAAAATCACTCGTTGTGAAAGCAAAAAAGGAAAGAAAAAACATGTTGTTGTTGGATTTGTCTTTTTCTTTACCTTGGTATTGAAGAAAATGAGAAATCTGTTTCAWGTCTCTTTATGTGCTTTTCATCCAACTTAACTAGATTATTAGAAATGTCCAGTAATAATCTCTAGATGAAAGGAACATTAACTCTTGAGCTTTTATTATGATTAAGGCTTGAAGTCATTTGAAAATTGTATGTGGAACATGATCYATTACATCTTATGGCAAATAGGAACTCATATATTTAGGCTACAGCTAAAGAGTAACATCTGCCCATGTCTTGAAGAACTAATTGCTAGCAAAAGAGAAATGAATATGTTTGTGACTTTTATGGTAAACTCGGCAGTARAGGGAATAAGGTCCTGATGTGGAAAATTAGAAACTCAGTTGTTCTGCAGAAACAAACCATTCTTCTCTGAGGAGTAATGGAAGAGGTCTTTTTGTATCCTGAGACCAAAGGCAAGCTCAGGACTACATGATTTTGAGTTGAACTTTCAAACCCATAGTTGATAAGTTGGTTTCCATATTGTTATAGCAATATTGCCAACAGCAAAGGTGCTTTGGCAGCAAACCTACTCCTGTCATACTCAGAGGTGAACTTCTTTAACCTRTAGTATCCATCTTGGTACTTGTGAATTCCAGAAATGAGCCAAACCCTCGGATTTAAGAGTGGCATGTGAACTTCCCTAAATTCAGGTTTGACTTGTTACTAGGCTTTAGGTTATGCTTGCTGGGGAGCCAGACTGATGCCATTTGAAAATTTCAGATCTGGATCCAGTTTTTYCTTTAACACACTCTCAACACTTCAACTTGTTCAGTTCCAAGATTTTAGYTGAGGCCTTTCTATTCTCAGTTTTATAGTGTTGTACATGCAATTGTTTGAAGTCTCTAAAATGATTAATGTGCATGCAACTCTGTGAAAACATTCTTTGGTGTTCCTCCAATTTGTGGTTTCATACATGAGAATAAGAAGCAATGAAGAAATATTATCCTTTGCTTGCACTGCAGCAAGTACCACTAGTCCTGTAAATATTCCTCCAAACACTGCAAAAATTACTCAGCTCTATTTGAATCACTCCTTGTGGAGCTCAGCTTCATTTTACTAAAGCAGCTGTTGGAATCTTACAACTTAAAATAAATAATTCACTTGTATGATGGGGGAAAAAAATCCTGACTGAGTTCTTGAAGTGATCTAAGTTGCTGTTGGGAGAATTGCAGGATGTGTGCAGGTTTATTTCCCAGAGCCTTTTTGTGAGGCATCCGTAATACAAGTGTTTGGTCCTGTTTAGACTTCTCAGGAAAGGGTGATTAGGTGTAAGAAGAAATCTTGGTTTACAGACAGGTGGGCAAATCAAACACATCTGGAACTGAGATCCATRGATACGAGGTTCAATAGATGTGTATGTGCACAGTGCATTCACCAATATTTGCATAATAAACATAATCCATARGCATTCTGGAAAACAGTGATTTAGACAAGTTTCAAAACCAAATGAAGATTATTTTCCACATAAGACTACTTTCTGTAAAAGTTTTAAAGTACAGGATACGATCTCAATATATAGATGGTGTTGCTCTTCAGATACATGACATCCCTAAGACTGATACTGAAATAAAATATGTGCATTTCTGGTATTCATAATTAAACCAGGCTGTAGACAAATTGGAAAATGTTGCTGACTGCAGACTAATTTGAACTCAAGGTCCAAACCAAAAATGTCCACTGACTGGTTAAGTTCTTTAGACTTCTGCTGCAAACTCTGCTGCAAGATGATCGTAGCATCCTCTTCAGTGCTTATTTTTTAAAAATATGTAACTGCTGTTGATGGTTTAGTCTGAGATTTGTTCTTCTAGTACAGATATATGAAGGCACTCTTTCCAGCTGTTTCTTCCACAATTTGCAAGAATTTTTCTTTCGCCTCCTGTTCTGAACCTCAGCCCAGAATGTCTACATCCCTGATCTCACTTGGAGGCAAAAAAGTTTTTCAACAAGCCCATTACCTCAGACAGATCCCAAGACTTTTCCCTGACCCAGCCAATATAGATGATGATTATGTGCACAGGTCAGAAAAGRRTCCAYTGGRAATTAARAAGTAACATATATCATATYATATCATATCATAACATATCATATATCAATCATATCACATTACATCACACCACAGTATGGATTKGGTTAGAAGGGACCTGAAGGATCATTTMRTTCCAACCCCCTTCCATGGCCCTTGATTTCCAGGCTGAAKTTGGATTTTGCATGTCTAGTCTAGGATAAAAAAAATGACTGGATTTTATCATATGAGCACATGTTGAGCAGGAGGTGAACTGTGYGGATGGACAAATGATTTCCCAGTCTGCACAAAATGTGGTGCAACACTCAGATGGAGAACATGGAGAAGCTGAAAACTTATAAGGAGGCCCTCCTAGTCAAACAGCATTCAAAGTTACAGATRAGTTTGCAAAAAAAGTAAATCACCATGGACTGACATTTTTATCTGCAGCCAGTGCAAATCCTGGACCACACCCAGGTGAGACTGCCTGGAGCCAAAGATATCTCAAAAGCTCCAATACARTCAGCAATTCTTGATCCCACTCTGCTCAAACTCCTCTTTCCACAAAAGAAAGAGCAAATCAATACCTAGTTAGTTTATGCATTTATGCACAAATCTCTTAATGCCAGACAATAGACACACTTGTGGCGACACATTAACATTGACATGGACTCCACTAAAATATCAGTGAAGTGCTAGAGGTATTGAGGACATTCAAGTTACACAAATCTGACTATAAGAAAGATCAATTATTTTTAAGTGGACTCTGAATATTAGCACAAGGTAGTAAGTGGGAACAGACTTTTTGGTGGAGCCCATAGTGATAGGACAAGGAGTAATGGATATAAAGTAAAAGAGAGTCAATTTAGATTAGATATAAGAAAGAAGGTTTTTTGCAGTGAGGGTGGTGAGGCACTGGCACAGACTGTACAGAGGTGGTGGATGACCCATCCACGCAAAATTCAGGGCCAGGCTGGATGAGGCTCTGAGCAATCTGATCTGATGGAAGATGCCCCTGCTCTTTGCAGGGGTGGGGAAATAAGTGACCTTCAAAAGTCCCATCAAACCCAAAGTATTCCTATGATTCCAAGTCATGTAAGCTTTTATTTCCTTCCTTTATCTCTCCTGTGTTTGAGTCATGGATAATCTTTTGTTCTGTATGCCCTGTGCTATGGGTATAACTCACTATTGATAGGTTGTTAGCAACTTAGTGATTAGGTTATTTGAGCAACTTAGTTGGAAAGTGTCATTTTAAGTTTCTCTTTAGTGTGTGCCATGTCTCTTCTGTAAGAGAAGTTRTAAATCTGGATTAAAATCCTGTTGRATGTGTTGTTAGGGTGCCATTCTGGTTTTACATTACAGAAAATGAGAATAATACTCAATGCTGCTGGAGGGAGGACAGATCTTTATATGGCGTGAGCAAAATTCTGACAAAATATATGACAAATATCCCGTGTTCTGTGTCCCCTCTCCATTTCATCCCCGCCTTCCCACCCAGAAATTCATCTCCCTGGCTGGAAATTTCCGTTCTCCCAGAGCACCTGCCCTGCAGGGTTGCACTGGTTTGAAGCATATCTTACACAGCAATTGAGAGGTTTGTTGGGTTCACACACACCGGAGAAAGCAATTTTACTTTCATACTTGATGTTCTTGTGCACATCTGACCAGAGCAACCGAGTGCACRAGTTGTAATCTTTGCAAAAGCAGTAGGTTGATATCAAAGACTTTGCAGTGAAGCAAGGAATTGTGGCAGTACTTCAAGGAMCAGGTTTGCAATTAACTGTTAAATACAGATTGAAGGAATGCCCCGCTTGGTTGCTGCAGCCTTTCCTTGCACGCCAACGATGACTGAATCTAAAGCACAGAGCATGGCAAGATGATAACCTGTTAGCAGGGGGAGGAAAATGGGGTAGAATTATTGAGCAGTTGATAACTGCTCAATGCAGGCTGCTTAATGGTTTCAGAATATTGTATGAAAATGACAGATCAGCCCATCTGAATTACAATTGTGTTGAAAAAAAAAGAAATAAAAAAGAATAGGGAAGGAAAATAACCAACGTGTATTGTGTACGTGTGAGATTCCTTTTCAAAAACAAAGTGAGTTACAAACTGTTCAGCCTACAAGCTGATTGAGCCATCRAAGGATATTGCAGATGACAGCACACATAACCTGGAAAAGGAACACAAAAGAAAGCAATGCACTTAGTTGCCCAAAAAAACCCCTCAAACCCAGCTCCTAAAACTTGAGTTTGTTTTAATATTTGGCAGTGTAATCTGGACTTAGTGCACTCAGTGATTCTAATTCTAGGAAAAGGTATATGGAATTTTTTTTTTTTTTTATTCTGCATTCTGTCCCATTTTTTAATTGTTTTTTCCTGAGGGTCTCAGAGACTCACAATGTGAGCAACTATTACATTTGTCTGGAAAGAAGCCTTTGGATGTGTTGCCTTTGGATGTGTTTGCCCAGAGAGGTTATGGAGTCTCCTTCTCTGGAGATATTCAACAGCTATTGGGACACAATCCCTTGTAACATCTCTAGGGGAGCACTCCTGCTTGAACAAAGAACTTGAAATAAATGACCTCCAGTKGTCCCTTCAAACCCTACCAATTCTGTGATTCTGTGTGATTCAGAATCACAAAGAAATAGGAGCTGAAATAAGAGTGGGCTGAGGGTTTGTAAAGGGTCTTCATAACCAATTAGCATCAGCAGAATTTWCAAGGGATTGCTCAAGATGTGTCAAGTTTTGGCACCAAGTTGTTATGTCACTTGCTTAAGAAAATATTTTTCTTGTGTAGTTCGTGATTTGGCCTGAACCTGAAGATCAGGACAGAAAAAAAAAATAAGAAAGTTCATAGTGAAAAGGTTTGSTGATTTATCTGCTTTCAGAACTTGGAAATAATACAGATAAAGGAGGGTCATAGTTGGCCCTGTTCCTTACTTCAACCAGGGTGTTGGATTAGATCGTTGCCTGTTGAGTTATTCTATAACCATACAAAAAGTTGCCTGTAGGATTGTCTTGTTTTGTCACTGGTTGAGATAATGGCCTGAGCCTCACCTGAAAAATAAGGTCGGATTTGAACCACATCCTTCAAGGAGCAAACCCCACTGCTTTGACATTCATACCCCAGGAATTCTTCTGACATTTTCTTGGGAAAGACTGCTTTGAGATAGGAATCACCCAAAGTTATTATTATTGACCACAGGTTTTGTGTCATTTTTGCTACATGCAGCCTGCCAGTGCCGTGGTTTGAAAAGATCAGGGTTTGGGCTCTTATTTTCATCCCATTTTTGTGTCTGTTCCATACYCAAGATTTAACCCAAGCAGAATGTGCCAATGTCAGTAATAAGCACCCACACTCAAAATCTCTGTACAAAACTGCCACTTCTTGCATAACTAAATGCTGCTATTTCCCATATGAGCCTGTTAAAAAAAAACAAAACAACAAAAAAACGAAGTTGCTAGGTAAAAGGCTCAGTTTAGATTGTACCTTGTACCCTTGATTTTTGTAGGAATAATTATGTTGTAAATGGGTTTTAAGTAAGTTTTGTTTGAAACCTTTGACTTTGCTTTATTGTCATCTGAAACAGTGTTGAAGGATATATTTACCATTTGCCTCAATATAAAATGTTTCTCTGACTTTGGGGAGCATTATTTTTTTCAATCAGAGAATACGGCCAATTCAAGGCAGGGAATTTATTGTAAATTGCTAACAGCTAAATTCAAGTTGAATTTGAGGGGCGGGTTTGGCCTACAACTCTTCTGTCTATCAGATCAGATGCCTGAYTGCTCTTAAAGGTCCAAACTTCAAAACTACTTTACATCCTTGAGTGGAAAAATACAAATATCCCATGCAGAGCTAAGGTCTGCTCATGAAGGAAATGATTAGCACAGAGCTTTCATTTTAATTTTGTATCAAGAAGCTCTACAGGATTAGCTCCTCTCCTGTGCAAATAWGAATAACAACCTGGCACTGGTTAGAACAGCCCTTGGGCTACTCTGCCAAAACATGGGAAAATGAAAGGAAGAAGAAGGTGAAGAAGGAAAACCCAGGAATGGTGTGGAGAGACAACCTATGGGCCAAAAAGAGTGGAAAGAGATCTTTAAGGACATCACTGTCCTTCTCCATTTGATTGAAGAGACTGTGCTTTGGGCCCTGAGCCCAAATAATTTTGCYAGGTTATCAGCATGTAAATGTACATGTGGAAGAAGTTTTATGATCCAGAATT
>NW_026623415.1:1338091-1340750 GCF_030028575.1 Malurus melanocephalus | reverse complement strand
CAAAACAAAAAACCCAACCCAAATACAATTCCTGGTAGGTTTCTGTGAAAGATATGATAGTAAATGAACCTGTGTTTTCTTGCTAGAAATTATTGGTCTCCAGCATTTTCCCTTTCAAAATTAGATATTTTCCTCCTTATTTAATCCTGAGAGACATTGAGCTTCTCCTTCCTCGTACCAGAAACTCCATCTTTGCTTGTCAGATCACAAATACCATGACATGCTTTACTAAAAGCGTGTTGACTTTTCCAAAGGATCTTCTGCAACCAGGGAAAAATTTAGATTGGAGACAAGAACAATTTCTTCACCAAAAGAGTGGTCAAGCACTGAACAGGCTGACCAGGGAAGTGTTGGAATCACTATCCCTTGAAGCATTCATAAAACATCAGGATGTGGTGCTTAGGAACCTGGTTTAGTGGTGATTTTGGCAGCATTGAGTTAATGATTGGATTGATGATTTTAGAGGTTTTTTTCCAATCTAAACAATTCTATGATTCTTTATTTCTATGATGACATCATGGCCATGCAACCAATTGTTTGCAGAGTGGGCTTGGGTGAAAGCAAAGTCAACAGAAACTCCAAACTCTGGTATATGTAGCTAAATTGACATAAGGCACTCAGATGCAAAACCATATTTCTCTTTTTCTCTGCACACTCACTCACACAGCCAAAAATAATTAATGCTATTAATYTGTCTGACCAGCTTTCTTTAACTACAAGGTTGTCCAAGGGCTGAAGCCAAGAAWTTCCTGCCTAAATGCCTGTGCAACATGTCTGCATTTCATAAAGTCTGAAAAGTGTTTTGTCAACAGTTAGCCTGAGATAAATGAGAGGTTGGAGTTTTAGATCATGTTCCCAATCACTTGCTAACTGCAGCCAGTCACTGAATTGTCATGTCCTGGAGATTGCTTTCACATTCTTGTGAATTAGTGTAGCATGTGTCAGCATTCCTGAAGAGGCTTTCAGCCTGWTATGAGCTCTGTCCTCCTCTGAGCAGGAGTTCAGCAGATGCAATTCCACTTTTTGGGGAAGAGAGTCATCAATCACAATCCTGCCTTAGTCTCTCCCCAGCAGAAACAGCAAAAGGGGTCTCTTGACTAGGCTTCCTAGAAGAAAATGAGAAAATACATCTAAAGACTAGAAATTACGTCAGAGTACAAAGTTTGATCTCTTCTTGAATCCAATTTTTCCTCAGTTCAGAGGTACATGGATTGATGGTCAAGGGTCATTGCAAATGGTTCTATAAAATAAGGTCCTGCAAAATGTGAAGGGTGAGATGCACCAAGGTTTAAATATTATTAAATGTTCACATCCACACATGAGCCAGTCTTCCTYAGCTGCCCTTATTGCCAAGATGAGAAAATAAAGGAAGCATTTGAGCATAATTTTTCACGTGCAAAAGTAACTGCAAAAATAAACCACTTAACTCCATTGTTTGTCAATGGAGTTTAAGGAAACTGGCTCAGATGCAGGAATTTACATTAAAGATGCCCAAGGTAGATACCTGAACAATATTATGCAAGGAAAATATCCCCTCCCTTCCTGAAGTCATCCAATTTACTGTGTGTATCAATTTTGTGAGAAAGTAACCTACTACCCTGTGGAAGCAGTGTGGTTAGGCTGTGCAGAGGGACACAGAGGGGAAAAAAAAAATTGAAGTGTTGAAGAGATAAAGAGAGAAACTGAAATAAAGAATAAACCAGGGAGAATYTAAATTTCCAGCATCTTAATTACAGCACTCTTGGAAACAGTTGGGACTCCTGATAGCTGCTTCATGTGTGCAGGAATGTTTTTGTCCATAAGCAAATGATCATCAGTGCTAAATGTCAYGGGTGATATTGGAAAGAGACTTTGGAGCAGGACCCAGCATGTTTCTCCCAGGTGAATATCAAGATCATGAYTTTTTTCAGCTTGACCTCGGTGTTGYAGGTGTCACCCAACATCWGGAGGAATGGCAGAGCRTTCTTGTGCCAAACATCTTCTGGCCTGGATACGACAGACAAATTTTTGTGAGATGGAAGTAGCAACAAGCTAAATTAGGAAATGAACACTTAGGTTTTCCAGTGCTTAGACAACTGATGTAGCCTAAAGATTGTGGTATAAATGCCAAGGTGACTCTGCCAGTCACAAAGCAGTGCTTTTTCCAGGGCTTTTGAGCCTGTTGATTCATGTCAGGAATGCTCTGCTGATGCCTGACAGTCTGGCCTCTCCATGAGACCCAGGCAGAGGAGCAGCTCCTCGCAGACTGTGAAGCTGTCCAGATACCAGGAAGGGTGGATCCATCCTACTTTGCCAAAGTGAAAGGAGTTCTGTTCAAATGCAGCCTGAAGTGCCTGGACAGCTCAAACCAAAATGAGTGAGGTGAGGCTGAGTGACTTCTCGTGTCAGGGAGATTTTAGGATGGCAGTTTGGGATTTGGGAACACAAATTCCTTCCATTCTGCCTTCCATCATGACTGCATGGGGATGCTCACTTGTCTCTGCACCTCTGTAGGCAGCTGAACAATCTCTGGCACCACTGGGAGCAAATTTATCTCAGCACTGAATGATTTTGAAAAAACCCAAGCCCCTGTGATCAGCCAAAGAACAAATAGAGGTTGTTTTGTCCACTCCTTTAGTAGAACCAATGTTAAATGAGATGATCTATCAGGAAACAGCAA
>NW_026623415.1:1329963-1336567 GCF_030028575.1 Malurus melanocephalus | reverse complement strand
TTTATTATAAAACAAACCTCTTTTATCTACTTTAACAACCAGTGCATACATTTGTGCCAAATATACATTGGTCAGTGAGGCTGTTACTTTTTACTCAACAACATTAAATTAATAAATTTACAAAAACTACAATATTAATAATATTTATAATTATAAACTACTTACCTAATCAATTCTACATTCTAATCTCCTTTTTTTCAAAACAACTAAAAACATAACATTTCATTCTTATACAAACTATTAACACTCCCTACAGGATCACAGTCTCCTTTGGGCATCCTCTTGCTCCAGAGTGGGGCTCTTCCATGGGCTGCAGGTGGATCTCTGGATTCCTGAGTTCCTCCAGGGGCTGCAGGGCTCAGCTTCCTCCCCATGGGCTGCACCAGCCAGGGAATCTCAGTTCCAGCACCTGGAGCACCCCCTGCCTTTCCTTCTCCACTGAGCTGGGTGTCTGCAGAGCTGTTCCTCTCACATGTTCTAGCCCTTCTCATCTCTGGCCACAATCACCTGTGTGCAAGAACATTTTATTCTCTTTAAAATAGGTCATTACAGTGGTGTTACCACCATTTCTGACTGGCCCAGCTGTGGCCTGTCCAGTTTTGGAGCCATCTGGAATTGTCTCTGCCGGACATGGAGGAAACTTCAGCAGCTTCTCACAGAAGCCACCCACCCTTGTAGCCCCTCACTATCAAAACTGGCCACACAAACCCAGTAAGGACTGGTTTTCCATCTCCCCACTGAGGATTTCACTCTTTTCAGCCCAAACAGATAAACCACGGCCTCCCTTTCCCAGCAGAGTGCCTAAATCTGGGCAAAACAGCAAAAATGTCAGGCTGATATTGTTGCTGCTCAGGAGGGATGCTGCTGCTCCACTTCTCTGTCAGCACTTAGCCATGCTTGAAGTGAAACATCTAGTCCCAAATTGTCATTTCCCTGAAGCCACAATGCATGTGTGGAATTAACTATATAATTAGATTATCCACCATGATGGCCCTGGCAGGATGAAATATTTTGAGCATAAGTAAAACAGCTGTATTATGAGTTAAGAGTAAGGTAACATTTTACAGACTTTTACGCTACAACAAAGAAAGATAAGTGTGACATGAAAGTAAAAGTCTTTTATCTGTGTATGTCTTTGAAAACTCAGTCTACACAGACTCAAAGCATCTGTTAATCAGATTATGGGCCATATCCTGCTCCCAAAACAGTTAATAGCAACGYTCTCATTGATTTCCTCAGGACAGAAACATGCCCTAAAGGAGCACTCTACTTCTTCATAGTCCTACTTGTTGGAGAAACATTTGCTCTATTCAGAAAGGCAAAGCAATTTCCTGGAAGCAGAAACTCCTACCTGCRCTTGTAACAACTCAGGCTATTTTAGGAACCGAAAAATTCCACCCAGCATTAGGATTACATTTTCAAAAATGTTTCCTTCATGTTTCTCATGCTGCTTTATGCCACCCATGAAGGAGGGGGAGCTGATTTTTGATTCGCAGGAGTCACGCTCYCTGTGGATCTTTTTCTCTCTGTCAGATCTTCTTTTTCCCAGACTYTTGTATCCATTGCTGGTCCTGAGAYCCYGATTAGATGCATTTGGGGAGGTGAAACATTTATACCACTCTCCATAGAGGTGACTGGCACTTAAAAAAAGTCATTTCATGGCTGTCCACATCAGCTGATGTTTGTGCTGTTGTGGCATTCTGATGGTGTTAAATGCTTTTACTGCTTTTTTTTCCCACAATTTCTTCTTCAAATCCATTCTTCATTTTAGCACTTCCGGTTTAGTTCGATTTACATTTACTTCTAATTGTATTCAAACCTTTCCCTTCCTTGTATAGCAGTGAAAATGAGGCAATTGCTGCCTATATGTATGTTGCACAGTTTAAATTTCTTTTAGGGTTTTGGCCATTAAGTAACAGCAGCATAACATTCAGCATGCTCATGAAGAAAACCCTAAAAGTAGAGATTTGGATATTTCTTCGCAGAATATATGATCTGGGGCTCATCCATTAYTTGGTGTGGCTGCCAAGCCATGGCAAAAGGGAATAATTTTTGTTTTAGTGCCCAGAATCTGATAATTGGATGCTTTTGAGGCTCCTCACTGAYGTGGACCCTGAAAATCAAGAGAGACTTTTGAAAATGGTGTTCACAGTGGCTGGCTGTGCCCTACTGCCTTGGAGGGTACGGATATGGTGGTGCAAAGGGGTCTGTGCCATTTTGGAATCCAAACTTCCTTCCAACCAAGGGAAAACAGAGTTTGGTCAGCTTGAGGCACAGCCCATTCTTCTGCCCACTGTGACACAAAGGGACACTTCTCCATTCCACCTGCACYAGGATCTTTGCTGCAACAGGTTTGGACTGCCTCAAAAATATGTCAGTAGTTAATTTTAAATCTATTAATTCCCGCAGCTTGACAGAGGAAAACAAGTTTTCAAGGGCTTCCTGAGTACAAAATCTGGACCAAAATCTCTAGCTATATAATTTCATCAGCAGGAAGTGCCTTTTGCAGACCTCACTGCTGCTCAGATAGAAACCACAGATTCTGCTTCTGTTGATAAACCCCCTACATTAAAGATTTCAGCCTTCAACAATTTTTCAATTCCAACCAAAAACCCTGACAATTTCATTTCTCATGTGCTTCTCATTTTTCCAGGAGAAATGCAATGTCCTCTCCTACTGCATATCAGTTTAACTCAGCCCATGACAGCCAGGAAAATTTTTGGAAGCTCATTTTCCACAATGCTTGTTGCTTTACATTCCCTGGAAACAAATTGTTACCCTGCATCTGTCCTGAAACTGCATCTGCAGTCAGTCCTCTGGAGTGCTAATTCACAATCACGCAGAAGCTTTAAACAAAGTGCCTTCAGGCTGYTCTGTTTTCACACCAGCACCTCATTTTTATTTCCACTTGTGTTCAGAGTGTCTGCACTGACATAAATGGGAACCATGATGAGTTTCTAATGAAATTGGGCTATTTTCTGTTTCTGTCTCCTACAGATCCTGGCCCATAAGTATTGTTTTATTTGTTATATTTATATAGGGCCTCTATTCCCCAGCTACTTAAACACTTGAGGACTTTTTGGGACTGCTTTAAGTTGTTTGACAAATATATACAACATAAAATTCTATATGTGTTTTATGAAGCCCTGCCACAGAAAGCGATCTGAGTGATTGTCTTCACTAAAACATTATGGAACGCTAAGATTTTGGTTTGAATTCTGTTTCTAAACCTGAAGATGATTGACTTCTCGTTGTCCCATCCAGTCATGACCCCAAGWCAGTCCTTGCTTGGCAAAGCAGAGGGAGCATCCCCAGTGTTGATGCAGTGGAAGATGAATAAGGGTAAATAKGTTTTACCTATAATTAAGGAAATGGAAATTTCCACTACCAGGCCTATAATCACAGGGGGATGAGCAYGTTCCCTTTCATTAAGGGGACAAGTCCACCTTCACTGTTGTGCAATGCTCAGAGCATTTCTCCATGTGTGCCTGGCTCCTGCCGAGGCACAATCCAAGCTTCCATTTCCCTGAGAAAAGTGTTTATCATAGGATAACAGAAGCTCAGAATGGTTTGGGTTGGAAGGGACCTTGAGAAGGCACCTTCCCCTAGACCAGGTATCTCAAAGTCCCATCCAAACTGGCCTCTGATGCTTCCAGGCATGGAGCAGCCACAGTTCCTTTGGAAAACSTRCTCCAGTRCCTYACCACCCTCACARTAAAGAATTTMTTYCTAGMATCTAATCTAAATCTCTCCTTYAYCTCTGTAGAGAGTTTAAGGTGCTCTGTACTATCCACATAAACATCTAAAAAATGACCTGCCATTCTTTTGAGAGCAAAGCCCGAAGGAAAACTCCCTTTTTAATGATTAAGATGGATGGGAAGAGTCCTTCATCTCAGTTCCTGTGCTGGAGACTGTTTTCTGCATATTATCCCCCAACTATTACATATGGAATATGCACTGGCTTCTAGGCTGCTTTCTGATCACAGGCAACCTGTGAAATTACTGGGCCCTTAAATCATATCCTTATGTTGCTGCTCAATGAATCTTATGGGCTCTTGTTGGGGTTTTGTTTGTGTGTTTATTTGTTTGATGTTTTTCCTGCAGACGCAGTTTCTAAAGAAATATATATCAGCATCTCCTCATCAATCAGTCCATCAGCAATTAGCCTGCAGGATTCCAAGTAAAATCCTTTCTTCTATCATGTGTGCATGGATAAACAGGTGGGAACAGTGAATCTGTTCTTTCATGTCCAGGATAAGTGGTCTGACAAGAGCCTGCTCTTGTGGAAGGCAAATGAGGCAAACTGTTCTCTTTTCAATACTTTTTCTTACTTTCCTTTTAGTGTCCAACTTGGGAATCTTCAAAATGTGAGACTATCTCTTAATAAACAAAAGTGAAAGGTTTGCGTCTCACCCTAGATTTGCAGTCTGAAATGCTTCACAGCCAGACTCTCAGTTCTTTTGTGCATCTAGGTGTTGCAAAATATTTTTTAATAATGATTTGGTTTGTGGAAATGGTATAAAACTGCCTTCTTAAAACACTGACTGGCTTTTGAAACCTGAAAGTTCTTCTTGCACAAGATTTTTCAATGCTTCATCTTAGGATGGTGACAAATCTGATCTGTTTTTCAGTAGCTCATTTACTAAACTTAACAAAAGAAGTGGAATTTTTTCTTTCTTTCCTGTGTATATTGAAAGGTTTGAATTCCTTTCATGAATGCTTGAACATACCTACAAACAGAAATGTCCAAAGGAGGAACAAGAGAAGGTGATTTATTGGAGTAGGTAGGCTTTATATTTAACTGCATTTTTTATATTATTGATGTGTTTTAGGAAATCTGCTCTTCTTAGACTCCTTCCAGTGTCAGCCAACCAAGACTTTTCCCTGGGGTGTTTCTTAGGAGCTTTTGTTTTGCATGTTTAAAATCACATCTAGGCAGTGTCAGGGTGCATCTCACACCCATAAGCCTTGGTGAGTTCGAGCTGGGCTGTAGGGAGGGTTGAAGGGGCCACATTGCCATCTGTAGGCATCTGACACCCTAAAAAAAAAATGCTTTTTTCCTATTTTTCATGCAACCCACAGAGCAGAGAGGATGGCAGTGTGGGTTTTCATCTTTCCACTGTTTGCTCAGAAAAATGTGATTTTCCCTACTTCTGCAAATAAAAGAGTTACATTTAAGAACAACCCTAGAAAGAAATAAAGGATGTAATTTTGATTACTTTTGTGGCCAGTTGTGAACAGGCCCTTGAAGGGAGTTGGCTCTGGAGCTGAGTTTTTTTGGGTGTTCTCACCTTTGGGTTGTGATATGAGTTGAGGTAAATGTGGAGGTTAATGTTGCTATATCTGGTGATAATCTTGGTTTTGAGTGATTTGTTTGATAAGAAGTGGGTGTCCTTGAGTAACCTTAGAACAAGCTTTAGGTTGAGTTTCTTTTATAGTATATTTGTTGCTATGTCTGATGCAGTTCTTTTAAAGAAATACAGAATTGAGTGTTCAGAACAGCAAATTCATAAATACTGATTACAAGATGGGATTTGCACTGATTGATCTGGCTTGTCTGGATTCTGCTTGGAAAATACAGTCTAAAAATTTATCTTTTGGTCTGGTGTAGAAAATCATCAGTATCAACAGAACCTGGAAGGATATTTTTGTCCTGAAAGGTTTGATAGCTTTTGTTAGTGAGCTTATATTGCTTTCATTATTTCCATTTCTGTAAATGCAAAAAAGGTCATTTTGGGGTCATAGAATTCTTGTTTTATACATTTTGGTTGGGTTTACATTGTTTCACTTTAGTTGTCTAATGGTAAGGCATCACTATGAAGAGAGGTAGGTCTGCAGCTTCAGAAGAAAATTGCAGCTGCCTATTTTAGGACAAGACAAATAGTCCTGCTSATGTCCCACTTCATTTCTCTGGTGGACCAGGGGATTCAAATCRTCTCAGTGAGAAGACTGCAGCTGAGATAACCTCTCAGCTCCCTTTACATTCCCATAGAGAACACAAATATTTTTGGTACAACTCATCCAAAACAGGTTTGAAACACCTGTTCCAGACTAGCTCAGGTGGAGGCACTGGCTTTAGACTTTGATATTCTTAAATAACTCTTTTTTTTACAATTGAAGATAGGAGAACTCAACTTGATCTTCTATGTAAATACAAAGATCACAAAGATCACAAAGATACACTTAATATGAGAATTAAATAATGTAATATCACCCCAAGYGAGGATCATTTGCCAGAAGAGCCTAAGCACATGCTAAAAAATATTTTTCAGCCTTTTAGTTAATAAGATCAATTGGCTTGCTACATTTTTATTATGTCAAAACMTTTCTGGAGGAGAAAAATTGAATTTTTGCAAATTAATGTTGAAGTGCTGATATAATTAGTGTCTTATTACCACACAGAAATTAATTTTATGGCAAGTACAGGAAATACATCACTTATTTTTTATTGTCAGAGAACCTTCTAATCATAAATCCAGCTTCCTTCTAGACTACCTGGTAAAACCAGGATGACATTCTTTTCTGGTGAGATTGGCTGGCAAGACCTGGAGTTAATATCATAAGTCAAAATTAAATATTTCTGATTGTCTTAGTGCAAGAATTG
>NW_026623415.1:1322028-1329682 GCF_030028575.1 Malurus melanocephalus | reverse complement strand
TTTTTGACTCAAAAGTTTGTATTTCAACAACCCTGATAGAGTTTTTGCTGTACCAGACCCTTTTTTTCTGATCAAGGGAATCATTTACACAGCTTTTGGGAGGTGTATCGACTCCAGTAATAGTGCTGGGTTCTTGGAACAAATCCAACATTTTTCTCCAAGTACTTGAACATGCATTCACTTTTAGTTTCCTGTAATTTTGCTTGTAGATGGGGCCTCTTCCCTCCCTTTTGAATGCAGGAATGAAAAGATTTCTCCCCTATGCAAACGAACAGGAAAACTTCCTTCAGAGTAATATGTGTAAATATGACTACTCCATTTGCATCTATACAGCCATATAGCCAAATCATTTTTTTTTCAACCCTAATGTGATGACTAAAACAGCTTTCCATTTGTTTTCTCAAGTAGYTGTAATTTGCCTCCTTCAGCTCTAACAACCACGCATCACCCTTTAAATTGGTAATAGAAAAGGGTGTTGGTTTGCTTGTGTACATGCAGAACTAAGGAACTATTGCCTTAAAAAATGCACACAGGAACAAAACCTGTAATATTCCTTTCAACACCCTTGTCCTTTGACCCAGATCAGTAAAGACAAATTAAGGATTTTATCTCACAGCAAAGAAATTGCATAAATATACCATGACAGTGGTCAACTGAGGTTAGACCCTTTATGATCTTCTCTTATTTTCATATCTCTGCATTGTTTTTCCTCTAAACATATGTTCATTGGAAGGTTTTAGTAAAGCTTTGCCTTGGCAGAAGTCCCCAGATTAATCTGTCAATAGAAAAATTAGTCTCATGTTACCTTCAGAAAGATAAGAGTGTTGCCTCACTTCAGAATTGTAGATATMAAAGTATGGAAATGTCAAGTGACTTATCAGGTTGCCTAACAGGAATTTTATAGATTTGTGAAAGATTTTGGAAGACTAGACTTTTATGTCAGCTCTTTGTCCTTGGAGATTTAAGCTGATCTTTTGGATTACTAAAACTTGAATTTGAATGGCTCAGTTCTCTGTATCTGTTTAAAATCTGCAGAACACGAAGCCGATATGTAAAGCATGATTTTGGCCTTAGGAAAAGAACACAACAAAGCAAACAGAGGGTGACATGTCAGAATTAATATCCAATGTCATGTGCATAATATTAGACAATGTCACTGCAGGTAAAACTGGAATGAGAATGGCACTACAGGGACATGTGACCAATAATACTCAAGGAAGCTGTGGTATCTTCACCACAGGAAATCCATATCTGTTAATGCTGGGGAAATTTTTCAGTTCAGAGAACCTCACAGAATGATTTACTGCATTTAAATAGAACTACAAAGTAATAAGTGAAGCCAGTTGTCATTGACACCCTCTTGAATTCGATGGATATTTTACTAATGGTTTCACTGCGGGGAAAAAGTTCACCTCCAGGATGTTTTGGGAAATATGGTCTGGAGGAAAGAAATCAAAGAAAGAATATGGAARCAGGAAGGAGGCAAGCCAAATGGGAGCCGAAGTGAAGACCTGTAGGGAAGTCAATAYCCCATCCTTGGTTTAAACAATAAAGTAATTTCTTATATGCTTAGTTGGAAAAAGGAGCTTTTGGAATGTCAGCAGCACTCGAATTCCTTCAACCATCAGGCAATAAAAAAGACTTCAAATTTTTTATTGCTTATATTTTCATTGTTTGTTAGGGGAGTGAAAAGGGGATTTATTCATCACTCTGATGGTTGGATCTGGCAATCATGCTGCAGGGCTTGGGCACAGAATTTGCATTGCMGATTCCTGTTCTCATGGGAAACCTGCTGGGTACTGAACTCATTTCAGAGATCCTCATTGCTTTTGATAATTCATCCAGCATGGCCAGAAACACCACTGGATTCTTTATAAACCTTCCCTAATTTTGTGTGTCCTTCAGAATCTTTGTCTCATGTAATTTTTGTGATCTCTATTTTTAACTGGTCAGCTTCAAAACYTGAAATCACAGGTTTGGCCAGAACATATAAAAACTAAGGTTATCTTGTGTAATACTCACTCTGGTCAGGTTTTAATTCTACACTTTCGGATATGAAAGGAAAATCAGGCAAATTTTCTTCTCACTGTGTGTCCTCGTGATTTCTGAGRGTTGTTGTGGTCACCTTCTGAATCACGAGGTTCTCTGCCTCTCTCTATAACAACTCTGGGTCTCACAAAACACTCTGTTCACAGGATTCTTTTGTCTCTTTTTTTTTATTATTTTTTTAAACAGATTATTATTTTATTTTTACTTTCACCTGTTTATTTTCACTGGATATCCCTTTTCTTTGTGGGCAGAAATAACCAGATTATCTGTCCTTTTCAGCTTGTAGGGTCTACTCCAAAGCCCATTTAAGTCAATAGTTTCTTTCCTCTGACATCAATAGGCTCTGGATGAGGCCCAAAACGAACAGGAGTTAACTCAGTTTGATAGGATGGGTATTAACCATACTGATTGCTACTGGAAACAAATTTACGAGCCTCTCACTCTAGGAGCCAACCACAATAATTTTAATTATACAAAAGGAAGYATTTCTTGTGTAAAAACATTCCAAATACTTCCATTTCTTTTAAGCTACTTCAAAAGTGGGCAGAACTACAAAGTATAACTGAAAACTCAGGATGGGGTGGAGGGGTATTTCCCTTCCYCTGAAATTCCTCCCCCATATATGCMTGCTGCTAAACCATCCCTAGCAGGGATTACTTTTATCTTCAGCTCATGAAGAAATTTCTGAAGAGCTGTTTTGCTTTTTTTTTTCCTGGGAATACGCTGTGCTGTGCAAAAGGGGCTGGCGAATCTCTTTCTTGGAAAGGCAAAAGCTCCTGCCATGTGCTTTCCCTCTCCTTCCTTTGCCAGCACCAAAGTTCCTGTCGTGCAGGAGACAATGCAAGAGATGCCACCACTGCTCAAACATTTCAAAGCAGGCGCCCTGCTGAAGATCACCGAGCTGCTGRAGATGTACACAAACCTGCTAAATTGCAAATCCTGCGTATCAGGTGAGTAGCTACGGTGAATTTACCCTTCATCTCTGTGTAGCTATGCCAGTGCTCTGCACTGAAAATTCATGTGTTCTGGGAATCTGAACAGCTTAGTGCCAGTTACCACTCTGGTTTGGTCTCAAGGACTGTATTTTGACACATGAGAGAGATGAAGAGGGATAATTTTCCTCATTTTTTCAAACAGAGTATTTCCATCAGTACTAAGAGCAGCTGTGGATTTGTGTCTGAACAGAGGCTCAGTTTGCTCATATTCAATTTTGGAAAGGACTGGCATATCCTCCAACAGATCATGCAGTACAATCTGCAGTGTAATCTGCAGTGTAAGTGTAATCTACAGATTTCTGCCTTGGTTCCCTTCCTGTTCGATGGTGCTCCTGGTTTAGGCTGTGAGCCTGGTTAGGGATTGCATTTTTATTCAGGAAACTGCTTCTACTGGTCATGGTGGGACTCCAGTCTCAGCTGGACCTCTGAAAGTTTCTCCTCCCATTTTTTCTCTCGTTACTCTCACTACAATGCATAGCAGGAAGGAGTAGGTTTTTCTCCTCTCTACCTGCCTCTGTCTGCATACTTTTATATGGATAAATTCTCTCAAGATATYTGGCTCAACATCTCTCAGCACACCACCAAAACTCCATGGAGTTCAGAAATTCCCATTAAATTGGGAAAAAAAAGAAAATAAAAATCAACAAATCCACTGAGCTTCTGTGTAGAGAATCYTAGTCCTTTGTACTCACACAGAGCCAGAACTGTGTGGTTGCTTTATCTTTCATCTGCCAGTTTCAAAGGATTTGATAGAATTTGAGCAAAGGAGCATTGCTGTGTGCTGGGAGAAAGGCAAGTCTGGGGATGGGGGATGATTTTCAATCTCTCCCTCATAACCTTGTGCTGTGGGATTGTCTCACTTCTCGTTGGGAGAAGGAACAACTCCAGCGAGAGGTGAGAGCAGCATTTTCTCCACCTCTCTTTCACTTCTGAATAAAGCCCAGACCTAGGGCAAAGGCAGAGGCAGCCATGCAATGGCAAAGGTACCTGCAAGAGGTTAAAGTGCTGGTGGGAAAGCTGGAAGAAGCAGCTGGAGATAARAAGTCTGCACCATTTGCAGTGAGGCTGGTAAATGCTCGTTCTCTCTTTACTCCWGTGAAACTGGAGGAGAAGTATCAACATGGGTTTATGTGGAGGAAAACACGCTGCTCTGAATGAGTGCAGGAAGACTCTGCTGCAGCTCTGGAGACAGATGTTTAACATACATGAGCAGAGAAGAGCCCTGTGGCTTCTTAAGGCACCACAGGAAGAGGGGAAAACACAACTCGAGCACCTTGACTCTCACAGCACTGCTAGATGTGGCCACTCACCCTTAATCCTCTCTCCTGCCAAAACAAACCGAATGCTCTGACCTCTTAAATATATTCTGSCATAAAAATAATATTTTCCACAGATAAGAGTGCCATATACATTATATATGAAGCTAGAACCATCAATGGTCTATTCATGCTTTCCTTCCTCTTCACTATGTGAGACAACTCTAAAAAAACAGTCTTAATGAAAATGAAAATTAAAAGAGATATAAGGAGAAGAACCACAAAACACAAGCCCAGAGGTACTGGTTCAGGGAAAGATTTTAGCCCCAGGAAGAAGCTGGTGCCTCCCTTTCCATCAGAAAAACACTCCCATTTAGAGGCTTTTCAGTTTTAGCCTCTGGGTTGTAACAAAGCTCTCTGCTGTTATCTTGTTTTGCCAAATGCCTGCACTGTAACAGAAGGAAAGATCCACACCAATGGGGATGGAGTGCAAGTATGGACTGAGTGGGGAGGTTTTGTACAAGGAAAATAAATATAAACATTCTCAGAAGGGAAATAAAGATAAGGGAATACATATTTTACAGAGGCCAAGCAGGTGAGCTGAGCTGGGCTCAGGAGAGGGACTTTGCTCTTTCCTGTCTYGTGCTCAGATCCTGCATGGAGGATGCCAAAAGGAGGGAGGATGCAGCCCTAACTTTCCCTGGAAATTCACTTGAAGGTGGAATGAAMAACTCTGCAAGCACAGGGGGAATTTTCATTTCCAACCAGATGTTTGGGTATCAGATCCACATGTAAACCTAGGTATAAATAATATCTTATCTGACCCAAGCAATCCTGCCAACTCTGGGGTCTYACTGCTCCCAGCACTCTTATTAACAGAAATATAAATAGAAGAATTTCACAGAAATATTGAATGACATAATGGAATTTTCAAGTCATGTTCCTTGAAATAAATCAGGCAAAAWTTTTCTGATAGATGTTTAGTTTTATTCTTAAATTGTCAGGACCTGATTTATTTTTCCAACTCTAGTCGGGGTCTAAATGTTAAAAATAAACATAGTGGGATTTTGAAAACTAAATCTAGAACTATAATCCCTTTAGCTGACCTCCATCCACATGATGTGCAGGTCAGAGTGGAGGAGCACACTGCAAGATTTTTCTGTGGCACAGAGGCTGATGAAGATGCCGTGGCTCGGATCCATGCTGTATAAATCTCACTCTTCAAAATAAGCTAGTTTCATCTAAATTGATAAGTGGGACTGTTTCCTGGCCTGTGCTAAATCCCAGCCTATGGCTGGTAATTCTTGAGGAAAATGCTACATGGTCTAGGCCTAAGTCGTGGCGGTATCACAATGTGGTGCTATCACTCTGCTCTTGATACAGGCTTCAACTCATCATTAAACTCGACTRAAATACAGGGTTGGGATTCAGTCTGAGATGGACACACCATCTTTTAAGTGTTTTGATGTAGATAACTAGATATTGAGGCAGCAAATGTTGATAATTGAGCAGAGCAATTCAGGCAACAACATTTTGGTGTCTGTTTTTGGGGAAGCYTCTATAGGTTCCCCTGGACATGCTGAGGGACTAATTTGGTTGTCCATACAGAGGTGTCCAATGCCACTTGGAATTTTCTCCAAGCATCCCAGCTGTTATTACAGAAAGGAAATTGCCTTCCACATCCTTCTCACATTTGCTAAGTCAGTACTGTAAGGATCAGACCATGCTCAGCAGGACATGTGGCACACTCAGGACCCTTAATTTATGTGTCCTAGGGCTTCTCCAGTGCAGCAAATGGGTCAAGGTGGGAGCAGATAAACCAAACATGTTCTTGACTGATGATAGACTMGATTCTCTGTGGACATAATATGGAAATTTTTCTCTGTGTGTCTTGCTCTTGAGCTGAAACCTTCCCTGCAGGCTGGTTTGCTTTGAAAGCCTCTAAGCTGAGGGCCCMATTCCCTCTGGGGCCCTCTTCCTCCTAAAAAAAGCCTATTGTTCAAGATGCACACTCTTAAAACGAGAAGAAGCATGGTGTTCCCACCTTCTTGATATAATCTTCCACACAAAAAAAAACAGGACAAAAAATTCAGCATGCATTGAATCAGGACAAAGTACCTGCTGTTTACAGATAGATATGTACAAAATATCATTCCCTGCAGCAAAAARTCAACCTGTAGGTTTGCCTTGGCTCACAGGACATGTGCCATGGTGATGGCAAGGAGTGAGAAGCCAAATAACAGACGAGTTTTGAAGGTGTAAAATGCAGAAAGGCAGTGCTGGGGTGCYTTGGTTTGATCCTTGTTTGGTTTCAGCACTGTGGCATCCCACAGGATCCCCACCTTTAATGTGGCACTGGAGCAAGGACACTTTTTGGGGCATCCTCACTGATGGGGCRCAAAGGGCTGAAAGCAGGAGACAGTTCCAGCACCCCCTTTATTTGTGGGTGTGCTTAAACACAATGTCTGTTTGGATAAAATGTTTTCATTCCAGGAATGTTTTGGCAATACCAGTTTTTAATGCCTGCCAATCTCTGTTTATGGAAAMCTTCTTCCCTGCTGTGCCAGGGCAGCTCCTACAGCCTGATTTAAAGTCTATATCTGAGCTTCTCAGGTCAGCAGGCGAGTAGAAATGGTAGCAGTGTTAAATAGTCTAATTCCTGAGCTTTCTCTGGCTCAGCGACTGCAGCAGAGCAAACAGAAACTTCTGGGATCTGCAGTGCAGCAGATCCTGTTGGGTGATGACAGAAAGAATGGGACATCCTCCAGAGTTCTGAAATGCACTGCACCACCAGCATTATCCAGGGCTGTCCAGAGGGAATGAAAAGATTCTCTGCTGGTTGGTTTAATGTCAGCATAGMCAGTGAAACAACAGGATTTGCATGGAATTTCATGCCATGTATCTGCTCATTTTGTACTAAAACAAGCATTATTTCACATGGCTGGTGAAGGTTTTAAGTTCCTGCATAGGAAAAACCAGTTTCTGCCCTTCATCCAAATGCCTCACATGGAATTTGGGTGAAGGATTTTCCCAGGATGTCTCCTTTAAAGATTCCTGGAACCCTTAAACAGACAGAGGGTTGTGACATTAACCTTGACAAAACATTTTGGGTCCTTCTGTTGTTTGGGATATGTTCTGTCACCCTATTGAATTTCTCATCCAGAGAGGCACATTGGTTAATATTTACACTCAGAGCTAATAGAGAAAAAAAAAAAAGGGGGACAATATTTTATTTTTTTCTTTTATTTATCTATGTAAGAAGTGAGAAAAAAAGTTTAATTCAGAATGGCACATATCTGAGGGACTGGAAAATTTATATAGAAAAAGAAATTTAATTTTTTTGGGGGGAGAGAG
>NW_026623415.1:1317278-1320748 GCF_030028575.1 Malurus melanocephalus | reverse complement strand
TGGGAAGGTTTGGGACTTCTGCATACAAGAGTGGAGCAGCCAAGGAGGGCACAGTGGAGTTCTCAGTGTCTTCTCATGACTCCATGGAAATGGTATCTGCCTYACCCTTTCCATTCACTTTTACACATCTCCTTCAGCCTCTCCTTATTTCTTCTGTAGCACCACTGTGACTGTGTCTGTGCTTGGGGAAAACACCTGGAATCATATTGTCACATATTTTTCCTTTAAACCCCTCCTGATAATGTCCTTTTTGATGATGCCCTGAGAATAAAAGCAACTCTCACGGCAGGGAGGCTGCTGACCTCCCAGTGCATCACAGAGGTGACATGACATCGTTACTTCTTTATTTCCCCCTTCTTTCTCCATTCTTACTCTATTCTTTGTCCATCTGGCATCCCATAATACATTTATCAGTGATATCAGTAGGGCTATAACACTGTATTATGGTTTCAACAGTAAAAAAAGAAACGTCAAGTAGATTTTACTCAAGAAAAATCAAGAATTTTTTTTTTTTTTAATAAACATGATCTTCCAAGCCTATTAATAGGATGTTTAGATGCATATTCCAGCTTTTGTCTCAGCTCAGATAACTTCTTCACAGTTTGCTTTAAAACAATATCATTGCCAGACGTGGAAATAAGCGTGTCTGTTTCCAGCAAGAACAATGACAGCCTTTCATTTCCATGGGACAATTCCCCGTCATTTTAACCTGGGCTTGGGGATTAAGGCTTGGAGTTTCTCATCAAATGTCAARAAGTACATTAGGCAAGTGAAACATATTGCACTGTGGGCTATGTTACTTATTTGTATAAACAGATCTTAAAATGACAGAAAGGCTGTATAAGTAGGAGTTTTGTAGGGTATGTTAGTGTTCTATGYTCTATGAAAAATTCATTTCTCAATGAGAAAATACTTCCAACAGGCAGGTGGGAATGTGCTGTTGTATAATCATGGCACAGAAAAATAGTGAACTCCCTCAAGACATTTTTTCAGTGTTGTACTCACTACTTCCATGGAATTCTGTTTCTGGGTAAAGGCAAGGAGATCAGTACAGGTCCCTTCTTTTCAAGCCTCTGTCACTATTAATTCAGCATGTTGGGATTCAGTTTACCAATAAAACCAATCTGTGTTCTCTTGAGGACTGATAAATGTTAGGATCACAGTAATTTTTATTTTACAAGGAGCTGTAAAGACCATCTCATTCCAACCCCCCTACAATGGGCACAGACACCTTCCACCATCCCAGGCTGCTCCTGGTCCATCCAACCTGGCCTTGGACACTGCCCCAGGGATGGGGCAGCCACAGCTTCTCTGAGTAACCTGTGTCAGGGCCTCACCAACCTCTTCACAGGGAGGAATTTATTCTTAACATTCACTTTTTAAAGTTTAAAGCCATTCCCCCTTGTTCCAGCAAGTGCAAGAAAGCTGCATTGACAAAGAGGAGAGAAGCATGAATGCTGGTCATTGTTGTGCCAAGGTTATATCCACTTTATTTATTATGTATTTATTATTTTTTATTTATTATTTATGCAGAGATCCCCTGGTATGAATTATTATTCCCCAGAATCCAGTCGCTGGCTGTGCTCGTGGGCACACAAAGCTTCTCACAACCAGGTCACACCAGCATTTGCAGGGCAAAAAACTACAAAAGCTGCATGTGTCAGGAAGACACCAGCATTTAGGGATTGTTTCTCTTTTTCTGGTAGCAGGCACAAAGCTCCAGGCACTCACTTTTGCTCAGTTTATCCTAAGGAAGGCATTAATGTGTCACGGTGTCTTTCCCCACTGCACTCCCAGCTCTCCAGTCCTCCCAGGGCACCATATGCTGATCCAACACATACTTCACCTTAAAGCCATGTTTTGGGTGAATTTATGGCACAATAGCTTTTTTACTTTTTGTCTAGCTGGCACTTATTTCACACTGGGGCAGGGACGTGTCCCATAGAGATATTTCCTTAGGAAGATGGTTCCTATCCACTGCCTAYAGAAAATGTGGCATATTCAATCCCCTTAGGTGCAGCTCTAGATTACCATTATTGCATGGTATGGAGCAATGGAATTGCTGTTGGATGTTACAGGAGACTTCTGTTTTTGTGTTTGTCATGGGTGTTGATCAGGACTTTGGGAAAAAAATAAAAATTTTATTCAGAAAGAATAAATTTCCATATGTTTTCAACTCATAATTTTAATTTTTCCTCCCCTCAGACTGTGTACTCAGAAATGTTGAAAAGAAAAAAAAATGCCCATATTCTAGCTCAACAAGACCTTTTAGTTTTAAATTATTATTAATAAAAATTTAGCCAAACAGAAAGAAAACATTGGCAAATTTTATTTGAAAAGCATCAAGATAACAGGAATTAATTTTTCGGTTAGTTGTTGTTTGGTTGGGGTTTTTTTTGTTGTTGTTGTTTTGGAGTGTAGCAGTTTTTCTGAAATCTCAAAACAACATTGTTGGATATGGAACTATCATTTACACAACTCGATTTACTGAGTCGTGGCATATTGGAACCGACTGGGAATCCTCCTTTGAATATCTGATTATCTGGATGTGCTGTGAACACACTGAAAATAATATGAACTTTAAATGCATGCCCTAATTCTTATCATAGTGGTGCAGGAAAAGAAAATTTATTTCCATGCTGTTTTCTTCATGGCCTTTTTGCTCGCAAGTAAACACATCCAGTGATCATTCTGTGGATGTGTATGTTTTAATAGGCATTTTAATAAAGTAATGTAGAATATGTTTACTGCCATTCATTAAGAGTTTGATATCAAAATGTCTTACAACCTGTCTAAATTCATAATAACTGCATACTTGTGAATATTTCAGCTTTGCCTACAACCACCTTGGAGGTTTATCACATTATGCATAGAAAAATATTGTGGGAAAGCACAATAAATATAATCTCAGCAGCTATTCCCTTCAAAGACTTTCAGTTTTATGCATCTTGAATTCTAAATAGGTTTATTGCCAATTATACATGATGATGAAGCAGTAACACGGAGYCTGTGCCATATTTAAGAGACTCACACCAGCAGATGCTCTTGTAAATGTATTTTGCTTCAAACCAAGAAATCAGTATTGTGAAATCCCCCCAAAAGCTTGCCGCTGCACTTTCTCAACTCAAAACTTGTAAGCATTCTTGCTCTTTGATGGATGGCTTCTTATAAACTCTGGCCAAAAGCTACCATGACACAAAGATGTTTGTTTACACCCAGTTTTTCCATCCTGCAGTCATGCTGGAGGTGTGTATGAAGCTCAGGACCAACTGTGATAACATCCTGCATCCAGACAGAATTTGCAGTCTTAGAAAACACAGATAGTAGGGCTGGAGGGGGTCTTTGGGAGGGTYACCCAGTGCAAAGTGGAACAGATCACCTTCTTTACCCACCTCTTTTTTTTTTTAATATTAGCAGAGAAATGAGAGTTCCAAACCTCCATGGCAGGGAGGTTGGAATTAGATAATCTT
>NW_026623415.1:1278947-1316618 GCF_030028575.1 Malurus melanocephalus | reverse complement strand
GATTTCAGAAATAGAAAATAATGACCACCTGTCTACAACAGAAAGCTCACCTTGTTTCATCATAGYTACTTCACAGTTTGTTTTCATTGTTCTCAAAGCTGGCCATACAAAAACTAACTCCTAGAGGTCTGTGATAATTTAAATGTGATATCCTTTAGTCTCCCTTTGTGATTTGTCCCAGGGTTYTCAAAGTCCATATTTACAAGACTCAAAAGGGTTAAATTATTTTGACTGTATAGTGGCAAAATGTCTATTTGACTCCTCCCCATCTGTGGTTGAGCTGTCAATTTGCACGGTGAAAGCCCCACACTGCTGTTGAGACTCTTAATTTTTCCAGATTTCCTTTAAAAAAGAAATCACTTCCTCCCACAAGACTCAGAAAACATTAGTCTAGACCTGTGAGATCATGTGGCTTTCAATGCCACCCAGTGAATTTTAGAGAAATTTTGGTACTGAAAAACACATGTGCCCCTACTGAAACATCTTTTTTTGCCAAGTATAGAGASGGATAAGGCAAAATGTTCTAAAATCCGGAGTAACAAGTATGTCTCTTTACATTTGAAATGTGAGCAATATTTTACATGGAAATTTCAGCCCAAAGCTATGATTTTTTTTTATTATTCCTCTGTTATTCAGCCCTTTTACCCCTTACACTGCACCCTGTGAACTTTACTTAGCGGGGTCTAACTCCATTTGTGTGCATTAGCACATCTAACGTTCAGATGCTTAACATCGAATAAACAATAATGAAAATTCATTGCACATCTGAGAATATGTTTCCCATTCAGGAAAATACATGGAAATGCCTTTAAGCCTATCCATATTAAGGACAGCATGTAAGCAAATAACTTTAATCTTGTACTAAGTATGTGCTTAAATAAATGAGGATGCCTTTCCAGCCTATATTTTTCACTTTGCCTATAAGCGCATCAGAAGTTCTCTAAGCTTCACTTATTGGCATAGGAAGGATCTTATTGTTACAAGCCTGAAGTAGGAGGTCTAATAAAATTTGCTAATCTGATGAACCACACAAAAAGAACCAGAACAAACATAATTTTATATCTCTACTGGGGGGAAAAAACAGATGATGTGGCTTGAAGTTTGCTCCCCTATCTTTTATTAGGCTGTAACTTATACAAATTATATCAAGCACCGCAATAAAATGAAGCTGGATTTATTTGTAGGCACAGATCTTCTTAAAAAGCTGTATTTTTTTTTTTTTTTAATCCTGTGGGAAATAGAAGCTGTACATAAAATTACACCAGATTTAGAAGGAAAGCAAATAAAATACAGATGATTCTATTATAACATTTTAAAATATGTGTTTATCACGTGCTGTCATTTTCCTTTCTGAAACTGTGACACTGTTGTAGGTATTCCAATAAAAATAGCAGTTTGTGTACTCTCTAGCAGCAGCAAATTGAATATCCCCATAATGACATAATACGAGGTAAAGCAGTACAGAAGAGAACTAAAAAAAATCTGAATGGAAAGGAAAAAGATGATTTTGGAAACAGTCCAAGCTTTATATTTCAGGCATCAGACATTCTCTCATTGAGGAATGGGAACGAGGAAGTTTACCTAGCGGGAATCACTCGGCTCTGATTCATCTTGCTAAAGTTTAGGTGTCTAGATATCTAAAAATTAGGTGCCTAGTCATGSCTAATTATCTGTGTTCCTGCTGTAGTCAATAAAGGGAGATAAGCACCTCTGGAAGGTGATTCAGACTACCTATCTTGGAACATTTATCTTGGGATAGGATGAGTTTCCTTCTCTCCYGCTGCCTGTTTCTGTCTGTTCATCACAGAGGGAGCTTAGGTGGTTACCTCAGATTAGATGCCTGACTTGTAGATAACCACATTTAGGTGAGGTGATTCCCTCTGTAAGTAATTGCTCTCGTTGTTGATACTGGGGATCATTTCCACTGATATCAAGGCGTGATGTTTATCTGTACACCAACAAACTTTTCCATGCGGTAACGGTGCTTTCAGAAATGGAAATCCTGCCTGAATTTGTGCTTGCCCAGGTCATCCCTTCCATGGGCTGTGACCTGTGCCTCCCATCTTAACCTGCTGTGTGCCAGTGGAATGATGATCTCCCACAATCCACCCCAGAAATAGATGCATTTCAGTRARGAGGGRTATAACYGATTTATGTATCTCAAAAYMAGCAGCASTKAAGTTCTGCCCATTGTTCATTATGKAATTAAGTTCTTCTGAATTGTTAGAAAATCCAATTTTCTGCTAAATTTCTAAGTGGTCTCAGATTAAAAATGTCACAATGCTCAAAGAGTAACACAGACCTGAGTTAAGTTCTGCAGCTGGATCACACTCTGGGAATCTCCTTCTATGATGGAAGAAGAGGAAGCCACATGAAGAGATCTCTCTCCACCTCCTCAGTTCTTTAACAGAGAAGATACCACCCTGAAGCCCTACCRACAATCCCTGTGACAATCCAAGGCACCAAACCTTTGCCCTAAATGTCACAGTAGTTAAAAAAAGGATGTCTTGGGAACATAATCAATAGAGAAAACCCAACTGTTGCACAATTTTTTATTATTTCAAATCTTGAGTTAAAAAAAAATCCTGCTGATAGAAGCAGAGGTGTAACCAGAGGATAAATAAGCTGAATGATAATGCAGATTTGGTTGGTCCAATGTAGACACAACTAATTCTGCCCATGGTCAGTGTAAGCTAAAGAGCAAAGGTTGCCCAGAAATAATATATTTTTTAAATTTTTGAACAGGAGCAGTATTTTTCATACTAAAGGTTTCTGTTAGTCATTAAAGCCCATAACGAATTCAACAAAATTTTCATTTTTCACTCTGCAGAACAATTTAGCAAAACTGGATAAGGTTGGCTAACACATGTCACAACTCCAAATGTTAAGGAAAAAAAATGTTCTAAAGTTTTACTGTCCACTATTACATTTCCCCCGAAGTTGTGAGTTTGGATAAGGARCACCTTTGGTCTCCTCAGCTGCTCAATCACACTGAACCCAAACCTTGAGGCTTTAACTGGCAGGTGACTGCAAGGCAAGGTGCAGGCAAACATCCAATACTTTCTAAACTTACTTCTGCTCTTCTTGGTCCAGAGCTTAACTCCTGGTGGCAATGAAGAACCTGTGTTCAAGGGGATGATTCAATCTTGAGTTGTGTCCTACAACTGGGCATCTTACAGCTCACTGAATTACTGACTGATACTGTCTGTGGATGTAAGAAAAGTTTTGAAGAAAGATATGATAAAATCAACTAAGGGGAAAAGGGTTAAATACATCCCCTGCCTTTCTGATGAATGAGCCCCTTGGCTAGATGAACCTACATTGTGCCTCAGAGCTTGTTTTTTTGTTGTTTTTGCTCCCCAACCCTATTGAATCATGTAACAAAATCTGTATCTTCTCTGCAGAGCTTCTCTTTCTATGTAAAACTGTAGACATGTTAGAGGGGTCTGTCTGAAAATAATTTGCTTTAGTCATGGCCTATAAAAAATAAATTGGTAAGTTCTCAGCCCACTTCCTCCTGAGTAATGTTTGGGTATTGATTCTGTCATGGACATGACTTTGTGTTGTGTAGAATGACAAGGAAATTTAGTAGCTCAGGGATGATTCCAATCTTTGTCACGTTTTTTAAAGAGCACAGTTAAATATTCTGTTCAAGAAAGTTTGGGTGTGTGAGTATATGTCTTTGACTCGTAAGGAGATTAATTTATAGAGAGTTAACCTATTACTGGAGATTCTTTGGGGCAGGGATAGTCTTTCTGCTCCAACTTTAATGGCTYGGAGCAATAAGCTTGTGGCTCTTAGCAACTGCTGAAACACAAAAGGTAAATAAGGGTGTTTGGATCTTGATCATGAGCCTTTGCTCTACTTGGCAGTTGTTTATTTGGGTGACTCCCATGTGCTTCGGTGTTACTGCAGGCCACATTGTCACCTAGGTGCATATTGCAGAGCTGCCCCAGAAAAAAAACAGACAGCGCTACTTCTCATTGCTTTCTGTGACCAAAAGAAGAGATTAAAAAAAAAATCATCCAACAGGGTTATTATTCTGGCCTTTCTTTGATCATTGACTTCACTTAATTTAAAATTAAAGAGAGATCAGAAAGAATAAATGCATATTAAATTAATAGCACCTATTCAAAGAACTTGCATATTGCAGATAACAAAGTAATGTTCRCAGAAAAGATAGAGATACAAAATAGGATGGAATTTCCCCTACTTGTTATCATTTTCAGAAGTCCGTATTCATGCTCATTTAATCATTACCATAATCTGTAGAGAAAAATGACCATGACAATCTGTATCTCACTATACACACATACACATGTATATTAGCTGGAAAGGAAACACATGACCTGCTTCTTTTCTCCCTTATCTAGGGATTATATACACAGGGTTGTTTATCTGGGGTGTAGRTGACCCAAATGTCATTTTTTCTTCATGCACAGGATCTCCAAACTTCCATCATCTTTTGTCCACAGGCATTGCCAAATCACCAAGTTATAGCAGAACTGAAAGAAAGCGTTGGAATTTTTGCTGAGCAGAACAGAGTTGGGGGTTCATGTTATGAGGACTCAGTAATTCTATGTGTCTGTGCCCCGAATGTCATGACATTCAAATAAAAGGAAACAACTTTGAGTTTTTGGTTGGTAGTTCATTATCTTTTTTTTTTTTTTTTCAAGTTATGGGGTGAGCAAACTCTATGCTGTTAAAATCAGAGTCCAGTTTTCCCTCATTTTCTTTTAGTGTTGTTATTGTGGAGCTGCAGAATGTCACTGGAGCCTTCTTTGTGTGGAATCATGTTGGATGTTGTGAGCAGTGCGATCAACTCAGTGAGAAACCTGGTGTGCCTGGGTGGCCCTGATCAAATCCACACTTTGGATTCATTGTGACTTGAGCTTCCTTGGTATTCTAAACCTAAATCATGCATTTAACACTGACTTTCACCCCTTTAAATAATGATATTTTGAGGCATCGTGTTAGACATATCAGTGGAGGCTTTGCTCTTGGAATAAATGAGACCAGGATCAGGATGCGGTTGTTTCRTCAGGAGAGATTTTGAAGGAGGGTCCCTCTCAGAGGCAGATGGAGGTTCTGCACAGYTTCATACTGTACAAGCCCCTTTGATTAAGCTCTTTTCATTTTCAAATTACTTAATTACCATTCCTCTTGCTTTCAAATCAAAACGTGCAACAGCTTATCTCAGTTGTATGAGAAGGCTGGTAAAGAAGGCGATATCACCAGGAAATTAAAAAATAAAATAATGATAATGCCAGTCGGCCTCAAGAAGAGAATGAAAATTGACTCTTACTAATGTTATGTATTAATTACCCTTACCCTTATTAAATGTCCCCATTATATTACACTGAGCAGTCCTCAGTAACTCTGGTGTAAGAGACAGTCCTGTCCACAGTTAAAGGTTCTCTCCTACATTCTGCTGTCTTAAAGAAGGAAATTTCATTTATCATTTTTGTGATATTTCTGCTCCTTGAAAGTAATTTATCTTTTTCAAACAACTTCAAAATTCATTTATATGGGACAGTTTGTGCCAGATTTTAGGCAGAAGTAATTTTCAGATCAATCTAGACTATGCACATGCCAGAATGGGAAGCCAATAGAAGACAAAAATGAGATTGACCCTAGTTTCACCGATCAAAAAAAAAAATCAAAAATAATTTTAAAAAGCAATGATTTTTCATAAATATATTGTAAAGGAAGTTTTTTCAAAAGGCCAATAAACATCTCTCAGTAGGTTTTGGGACTTTCTGATATTTTRACATTGATATTTTTGATCACTTTGAAGTGTCTAATTTCTTCAGTAGAAAAAACAGTCTGCTGCACCAAAATGTTCAATGGTGCCACCTACAGTTTGCCAATTCTTCATTCGATTTAAAAAAAAAAATGGATTGTGGTTAGTACTGCAGAAATGTCATTAGAGAATCACAGAATGRTTTGGGTTGGAAGGGATCTTAAAGACCATTTCATTCCACCCCTGCCAAGGGCAGCGACACCTTCCCCTATCCCAGGGTGCTCCAAACCCTGTTCAGCCTGGCCTTGGACACTTCCAGGGATGGGGCAGCCACAGCTTTTCTGGGTTTCCTGTGCCAGGGCCTCACCACCATCACAAGAAAGAATTTCTTCCTAATATCTGATCTAAACTTTCCCTCTGTCCACTTAAAACCATTCCCCCTTACATTAACAGAGCCCTACATTTCAGTATTTTCTGTGGAAATGTTCTTTTCAGCAACTTCATTTTTTTTTCTATAAATATTCTCCATATTTAATAAAGACAGCATATGGAAATGACCTTTCATACTTGGAAGAAATCTAGAATGCACCAAATCAAAATGAGTGGGAAGTATTCTGAAGTTGTTTTTCCTTTRGTTTAAAATAACTGATTTAATTTTGATTTAATGACCTGAAAAAAAAAATCACAAAAACAACCAACCAACAACAACAACAAAGACCCACCAACACCCACAATTTTTGTTCAACTAGTTATTTTTCATTTTTCTAACAATTAATTATGCAGGTACCTCTATTGACAAGAAACTGTTCCTGAATTTTGCTAAGGAATGTGAGCTCTGTGTGATGGCTGAAGTTTCACATTATTCTCACAAATAGTAGTGTGGTAGGGATCCACCACACTCTGTGAACTCAGCTCTTATCTACTTAAATAAGATCAGTGCAACCTTCTTCAGTTCAATAACTCAAGCAATTTTGTCACTTACTTGATAAAAACTCTTTCTTTCTTAGCTTTTCTTCTCTAGTGAAACTGCACKGTAGAGCTTAAAAAAATCGATCAGTTCTTCTGTTACACCATTGTACAGAGTGGAATTTTTGCTGTAGGATGGATGATTCAAAAAGCAAACAGTTAAAAAAAGGTAACAAGTCAAAAAGTAAATAGTTAAGGTCTATAAACACAATCCAAACCACGCCGGTAGTCAGGAAGGTTGATATTAATTGCTGAATGACTTTTAACWATTTCCTCAATCTCTAGAATTTCTCCCTAATTATTTATTTCCACAAAGACACTTTTTTYCCAGGATGATCATGCAGATTCATGTTGAAAGAGCACTAGAGATCAGACTCTGGCCCGAGGCTGGCATGAACATCCCTCACCAGCRCTCATCTCCTGAGAATACAGCACTTTGTGTACATATTGAAAAGTTACAAGTCCAGTGCAAATCTATATCCTGCTCAGGCTAGCCTTAAAAATCAATAGGGTTGGCAAAGTTTCTCTGTCTGTGACCTCCTAATACTGTAATTACAAAGTCACAATGGATGTAATTGCTCTATAAAACTTCCACATACCATGGAAGCACATAATCACTGAGAATAACATTGACAARGTATACTTTGTACATTATGGGTTTTATTTTTTTCCTCGGGACAGTAAGGCTCCTTTTAGGGTGTGTTGTGGCAGGAGGTCTGGGTGTTTTTTTCTTCCTGGAATGATGAAGTGCAAACAGTTCTGTCTTTCAGACCTGGAGGTTAYAGGTGTGCCACCACGTTTCCAGTGTCACTGCAGCATTTTTTGCCTCTGTCATCATGCCCGTAAAATAAACYGGGATCTTGCTCATGCCTGAGAACACACACTTAAAAATTTACTGTCACTCCTGATTTATGGACTCGCTTTGCAAAGTTCTGAGCTTAGCTCTGGGTGACTTGACCTCTTTGAGTTGACTCAGCTCTCCCACACCACAATGATGTGATGCTCATTGTTTCAAGAAGATCCTGCAGTTCTGTTCTTAGAGGTCAGAGCCATCTCTAAGAAGTTCAGTCAGTGATGAACTTCAAATGGCTCAAAAATTCAGGCTGAAGYAAAACCTTGAAGCTTCAGGGATTTGTTTTTTATTTTTTTAGATATTCAAAGCTTCTGTTTCTTCATAGCTCATCTCAACGTCTTTTCAGAACTACTCTGTTTTTTTTAGAAATACCTTTCTTATTCAAGAAGAACAGGCACTTTTTTTTCCCCAGCAAGTTTTGAGCATTTGTAGAGCTCAGCTACATAAAAATCATTTTGCCTTAAATTTGCTTCAAACATTTCCTATTTTAATTTATGATTTTCATGGACAGATTTATTTCTTGCTAATGCTCTATCACAGTTGGGATTTTTTTTACATGTTACTCAAATACTTTTTGAACCATTCATTCAAAATTCMAAACACAGTAAAATTTTATCCCTGGACAATAATGCAACAGTTTTATCAGAGAGAAAATCTGGCTTAAAAGGGACCTGCAACAAATATTTTGCAGCAAATGTACAAAGTATTGGGAGAAGCTGCTTTTGGTCTTTTGGCAGACCAGATGAGCCACTGTCAAAACCAACTTTTTGATGATATATAGAGATCAGTCCTTCTGGTTCAAGAATTCTTGAACTTCCTTATGATGCAGATAAAGTCTCGACATAAAGAGAATCTCACCCAAACACTTTGAATATCCAGAAATTTGTCCCTGTACTTGTTTTAATTGCATTAGGCTTTCAGTAGAAAGGAAGAGACCTTTTTAGAGGTCCAATTCATCTGGCTGCTTTTCTGAATTATCCCCTGCACGTGCTTCATTCTTCTTCTCTTGGAATATGAAAGCTCCAAGTGATCAGCTCGCTTAGGTGCCTTTTACTATCCTTCAGAGTCACATGAGTCCACATTGTGACAATGTGCATTAGGGGAGAGTGATTTTATGTGTAGTCTGTATTTTCTCATGATCTGGTCATGGGGAAGGGGGAAAAAAATAGCTTTGCTTGACTCTTGGATGCAAAGTTGGTGCAACAGGAGAGTGGGATCTTGCATTGGGAGGAACCCCATTAGGAAGGGCACTTCCCACGGAGATTGATGGATGGCCTCTTCTCTATCAAGGGATTAACACCCCACATGACTGCCTGGAACATGGTCAGACAAGCCTCTTCTGGGATGTGTTGGCTCTGTGTTTCCATCCTGTATCTTCACACACAGGTTCTCACACAAGCAAAGAGAAAAAAAACTTCTTTAAGGGAAGGGGAGGCTTGGTAAGAACATCTTCCACTGCCTAAAGGATGGTATGGAAAGATGAGCCCAGGCTCTGCTAAACGTGCCCTAAAATAGGTCCAGAGGCAGTGCTGACATTGCAAGACTGGGGCTGTGTTTACCATGAAATGGCCAAGAGCTGGAACAGTTTGCCTGGAGAGGCTGTGGGATCTTAAATTCTTGGGGATTCAAAAAACTTTTATGGGCAAGGCTCTGAGCAACCAACTGTGGAAGCAAGAGATTGAATTGGAGATCACTAAAGGTCACTTGAAGCTTGACTGATGCTGAAGATCTATGATTTTAGGTAGAAGAATGTGACAGAAATTACAGCATCCATAACAAGATATTGAAATACAGTATCTTGTTCCTAGAGTGCTGTTCTGGGGAAAAAAAACCACAATGTCCAGGGACAAGAAGAAAGTATGGTCAGATCCCAAAGGTAAAGAGAGAGAAAAAAGGTCCTCAGTCATGTTACTGCAACCTCAAAAGCTGAAGCTATTCTTTGGGTCAAGAAACTCTCCTTGACCTCTTCCCCATCCACTTTTGAGTCTGCTTTGTAGGAAGATTTACAAATGTGGCTTTTAAAGCCTGATTTTTAAGGGCATGAGGATGCTGTGATCCTTCACTGTGTATCTGTGAGATGCCCACAGTAAACTGTAAATCTTCTCTTAAATTTCATCTCATTGAATAAGTTTTGAGAAAGAGTTAAACTTTYAAAGGAAATGAATTCCTAAGCATTTTTCCCTCCTGAAGAGAGATATCTGAATAGATAGAACTAAATGATGCACTTATTTGAGGAGTTCTGCAAATGAGAATCCACTTTTTATCTGTTTGTGTATCTATGTATCTATCTATCTCCAACTTGTGTACTCCCTTTATTATGAATGCACTTATGCACAGTACATGCCTGGAATAGCAATACATGCATTTCACCTGATTCCCTTCCCTGGTTGCATTCCACATTTCAGGATTAGGATCTTAAACACATACATAGGAAAGTGTGASTCAATGACTATGTTAAAATCATAGTTACAGTGAAGATTAAAAGTGTTCTCTTTCTATCAACTGCTTTTACCTTCTAACTCTGTTGGGCATGCTTTCATATCTGAATCAGTTTCAGTGTAAGTGCTCCAGCTTCAGATTTGTTGATATTGCTCAGTATCTGTATCAAAATTCATTTACCTTCATATTTCTTTTTTTTTTTTTTCCTGAGACCCTGGCTCAGTCAAAATTCCTCTATCGTAACTGGTGATGGAACTTTACAAACATTACATTAATTTATTTTATTTATGCATCGTTAAAAAGACATTAATAACACTATAATTTTAATTAAAAGAGTTGTGTGGTAAAAATGTGGGGATGTAAGTGGTCTGTCAATGCCTAGTGTTGATTATGTAAAACTGTAGTCACACAACTCAGAACTCAAACTCTATATCATAAAAATATTAATGACTTTGAGAAGGAATTTAAGAATGACATAAAAGCTGGACTCTGCAACAGAAAGATTTAAAATAATCCACAAATGTTTCTTAGGACTAAGGGAATTACACAGGAATGACCTCAGATGAATTTCTGAACTCCAGAATTCCTCCTATAAGCCATGGGAGGGTGTGTGTAGAGTTTCTTTCTCTTTTTTTTTTTTTTTCACATGTGAATAATTAATCACTTTTGCAGTATATCAAGAGGAGTAGAGTCTCATCCCTTTTCCCTTGCAAAATCTGTGCTAAATATCATTGTGAAAAATACCCTCAAGCATCAAGACAATTCAGGGAGGCTCAGTAAACTTATCACTGTTGAAATTCCATGGACAGCATCAGGCTGGAGTCAGACAAAGTGATGAAAATGGTCCTTGTGGGTGTTAATGTGTTCAGGTGAAACCCTCCCCCTGGCCTGGCCCCTTAATACTCTTTGGACTCATTTATTCCATTWAAGAGCCTTAGAAACACCAATACAATTGTGTGATGGAGCTGAGAAGGGGGGATAAGGCAAGATTTTCTCCACATGGTCATGGTGGAAAGTCGATGTGATATCGAAAAGGTTTCTTTTTGAAAGAAGGAATAAGTCGGGCAGGATAGGAATGGACAGCCAGGCAGGACAGAAAATTCAGGCCTTCAGTCGGAGCCATCTGAAGAACTCTGCCACTGCCCAAGTTTAGCTTCACCAGGAAGAGGGGASCAGTAAAGGGGAGCAAGGGTGGGAAGTTTCTTTAACCTTAGGGGAGTAACACATTTCCCATGTTTTTGCTGGCATTTGGCCCTCAGCAACTTTCCTGCCTGGTTGTCTGAGTCACAGCAGYTCAGCCTCTGTCCGGAACAACTCCAGCCAGTTCAGTCCCGATTGACCAAATGTCAATGATTTCCTTTTTTATTTTGGAGTGCTTGTTTTGGTAACCTCTATTCATGGAGGAAGTCTGGATCTGATAGCTTTCCTGTTTCATTTCCTACCTGCATTTTATAAGTGATCATCTTTCCTTGTTCTCAAGCAGCAAGTCTCCATGCAGTTTCCCTTCTGAAATGATTTTTGCCATTCTTTTGAATTCCCAGAAGAGTTGATGAACAGTGAGGGAAAGATTGTAGGTTTGAAGCACAGTTAGGACTGGGAACACAGTCTGTGAGAAAAAAAAAAAAAAAGAATTAAAAAGAGAAAAAGAAAGAAGTAAGTGTAAGAGATCACAAAAGATATTATGTCAGATACCACCTTAGATTTGTCCTTGAATGAGTAGAATAAGTTTTGATAATATCCATCTAACTCTTGCTTGCATGAAGTGAATTTTCTCCCTGCAGTAACATTGGAATAGAAAAAAATAGCTACAAAACAGATAAGATTTGTATCATTTTTAAGAGAAAAAATGAAAAGTGTTTGAAAACAACTATTTTGTGTTCATGTTCAAGCTTATCTTGGAGTATTGGTTTGGGTTCAGATGAACTTTTCATAAACAGTTTTGAAATTTATTTCTTAATAAACTGGAGAGCAGAAAGTTGTTTTACACTCATAAGATGGGGGAAGGCAGGCAGCTCATTGGCAGAGGACAAATCCATTTGTACTCTCACCCCAATATAAATCCATTGATTTTAGCCATCTTACTAAAAGTTTGCATTGCTACACACAACATAAAAATTAGATTCTCAATGCACTGACAGGCTTTTGTCATGAAGAATCATGTCATGAATAATCATGTCATGAATACTTTCTCCTGTGTGTTGAACAAGTTACTCTTTATGGAGTTCACTCTGCATCCGCTTCACTGAATTCCTGCTTCCTTATGCTGTTTTTCAATATCGAGTTACATCTAAGTGATAGCTTAATGTAGGGTTTGGAATGCTAAATTTGTATTTATGTCCGCTAATGGAAATAATATGGAAATAATGGAAATAATATTTTTTTAGAATCARCAAAGATCAAAGAATGGCTTGGGTTGGAAGGCACCATAAAGATCCTCTAATTTCAACTGCCTGCCATGGGCAGGGACAACTTCCACTTGACCAGAACCTCATTCATCCCAGCCTTGAACACCTCCAGGGAAGGGGAGTGTCACTTTGTCCTGGTTTCAGCCAGTTGAGAGGAAGATAGGCTCTTGTGGATTGGAGGGATGGAGGAGGGAGTTGTCAGGGGTGAGCTGTCGAGTGTGAATCGTTCATTTCTTATACACTCTGTTATTAGTATTTTTGCTGTCACTGCTCATTTTCTTATCTCACTGCTGTTTCCAGAAAATTTTAGATCTTAAACCATGATCTTTACCTTTCATGCCTCCATTTTTCCTCCCCATCCTGCCGCAGGTGGAGAAGGAAGGTGAGGGGGGAGTGAGTGAGCAGAACACAGTTTCGAATATTTCAGTGGGAACATTAAAGTGGGRAATACCATTCCTAAACCACCACACATTCCAATTGTATTTTTAGCAACAGTTGTGGTACATGAAGAATAATTGATGAGTATTTCCCATAAAAAGAGATGTTAGGATACTTCTAAATCCTTTCACCCAGAGTGCTTTCTTCTTACAGATAAATACACAATTCAGGTATTCTACTAATTCAAGTCATTATTAATAACTCAGAATATTTTACTTCCAATCTACTAAGGTATTTTTGAGCTAATGATATCAGAAAGAGACACTTTTCCGTGTATTTATTCCTTTTGCATGGAATCAGAGGGAACTTTTCATATTTCATAGCTGTAATAACCATTGATTTCCTTCTGGAACGCACGTGAAGTTCTTTTTATCACCAATGGGAGTCATATTGTCTCATTGAGTTGAGAACAAACCCTGATTCATAATCATTTTTCTTCAAGTATAGATGTAATATCAGAAATATACCAGATGATTTTTATTTTGTTTTCTAAAAAAATATATTTCATTGGTAATCCTGCCCAGACTAAATTGCTGTTTTTTAGAAATGCTTGAGAATCTCTTCAGGGACCCATTTCATTATATTTTTCATATCAAGATGACAGCTTTTTTTTGGCCAGCTATATTCTTTCTTAGCTAACCTTTCCATTTTGTCCATTCTTTTCTTGGACACCAAAAATTTTGCCTCAGCAATACTTTATTCTATATCCATACCTGAACAACACAGTMTCGTTCCAAAAACTATATGAAACCGTGGAAAAACTCCTGCTTTCCCAAATTGATTATGAATCAGCCCTACAACAGACCTCAAGTCAAAATTAGAAGAATTTTGTTTTGGTACGGATGTTCCATCTTTTCTGAGAATGARGCAAACGGAAACCCTACATCTAGATATTTTGGGTTTTGGGGKTTTTTTTGTGTCTGTCTYGTTGACTTTGTTAGTTCTTGAGTCAGTTTTTCTATTGCTACAGTTTCCCAACAATTCATTAAATTCATTCCAATTCAGCAATGCATTTGAAAGTGTTTGTTTTGTATATTCACACAACCAACAATATTGGGAATGTTTGGCTACGAGCAGCAAAATGCTAAAGCATGAGCATAATTTGTTACAATCTTTGACCTAGACCATTAGGATCACCATTAATTTCCAGAAGTTAATTTATTTCCATACAATTTTTAACAGTATACTGGTTTTACTACACTACTTCTCTTTTGTTCCAATTCCTTCCAGTTTTATTTTTTTTCTTTTTTTTAACTGGTTTACATCTTGTCAGCTTACTAGTGTGTATTTACACTTGCTTAGTAATACACTGCAGTAGATGTCCAAAGAAAATTTATATTTTTTAAATGCTTATCTGGGGTACTGACAATAATCTGGAGTTTGGGAGTTGTAGGGTATAAGGGAGAATGAAGRACTTGTTTTGCTCTCCTCATTTTTGCATTCAGTCAAGATAGAGATTGTCCAGATAACAGTCCACTAAAGCTGAATTCTGCATCATGGGTGCCCAAAGTCCAAAAAATTTAGAGTTGAATTGGAGAGTATATCTAATTTTTCTATTTAAAGAGGAGATGGTGGTGTTTGAAGGGGTTTCTCCATGTTCACAAAGGAGTAGAGCTGAAGATGCAGCCCAGTTCTCCAAAGAGCTGGCCCAGGGGTCTGCCAGAGGTTGATCATGTCCACAACAAGAGAAAGGAAGATGGTCAGTCTATATTTAAACTTATAAAGTGGTGTCTTGAAAAGAAATGTCAGTAAAACTGTGATATCAGCACAAACCTCTGAATGCCTCCACTTAGTTTCATTAAAAAAATAATACTAAAGAAATATTTATTCATATATAYAYAYAMAYAYAYAYATATATATATATRKRTWTWTKKYYWKYTCMAGYKAWARWSATRMAYMTKCWYYKTYTCTTWTTTCAATACATTTGCTRACATTTTTTTCTGATTCCGCTCCATTGATTTTAACTGGTTCTTTTCACATTTCCATTTCCATTATTGCTCTTCAGAGAAAGAGGCTGGTATGTTTCAAATGTGGAAACATTCTGTAAATGAACTACATAATCTGCAAATAAATTGCAGTTTCTTCAGAAAGAGTAAATGRATCATCTACAAAGACATACAAGAGAGTTCCTATTTTCATAACCTGTATGTTTTAYAAACTCATAAATGCAGCAGATGAGCAAGTCAGAATGGAGTTGCAACATTTTGTTAAATCATTTTACCACTATTTTTTTCCTTTTAATTATAGGAATRAAACCTTATGGTAACTATTATCTTTATAAAAKAARCCCTTTCTCTCCTTTCTTTCTTTCTTCCTCAGTACAAACTCTTACATCTTTTCCTCTCAGGATTTTTCCAGTCTGTCAATATGTTTTCCCCAGAAATACTTCCCCATGGCAAGTGGCAAAATGCATTAGAGCTATTACTTTCCTCAATGACTTAAACTCCCAAACACTGAACTTTTTTAAGAGACTCATGTCCTTTGGGTTATGCAAAGCTTGGTCTGTATCAGAACAGGAAACGAGCTAATAGCATTGTGTTTACCTGCTTCTATATCTTCGATTAATCACCCAAAGAGCCCCAACGATAGGCAGCTCTAAACATTACTAAAAGCTACTGGTTGGCACCATTTGTTTTGGTTAAGGGCACCAAAGGAAATGGAGATTTGCTTTTGTAATTTGTGGAAAGATATACCAGAATAAATTCAACATCCTTCAATCACTGATGATTTATGAGGCTGTATTAAATAATTCATAATAGAGGCAAGTTGTTTTCTCACAGAGCCCTTCAGTGTCAATTTTGCAAGTGGTCAAAACAGTTGTGATGGCACAATTCTATCCAAGTGTTTTCAGAATAGCACAAGATGTGTCTAGAAAATGTATCAGTGGTGATAATTTTATAAACACATACACRAAGTGCAGTATCATTTCCTATGTGTGAGAGCACACACGCAATMACACAAATAAATCTTCTTTCATGTTGATTTTAAGGAGATCAGTGCTGTGTGAAGCTCCACTGCTCTCTCTGTTTGGTCCCATGGTTGTCTCTGTGACTTCAAGTCTGATGAAAGTTCTGGCACATCCTGCCTGAAAATGGCCATTGAAGTCTGACAAAAGTAAAAGTGATCGAGAGATGTAGATTTAGGCTGTCAAAAAAAAAAGCCAAAAAAAAACCCCAAAACAAAACAAAACAAAACAAAACAAAACAAAACAAAACAAAACAAAACAAAACAAAACAAAACAAAAGCTTCAGATTCTGCTCCACTGAGTCCAAGACTTCACCCAAGGCAGATGAAACCCTTTTGAAGCTAATAGGTGTCCTGTGTTTGGGTGGGATATGTGATTGCAAACGTGCCTTTAATCTTTTGTTTGCATGTATAGGCTCTATGTACTTGATCAGTAATAGGTTTTGGGGGATCCTTGGACAGTAGTTCAGATATTTTTGTTCTGAGAGTGAGACTTTAAATCTAGTGAAGAGAAAAACAAAACTATAACAGGGAAGTCTTGTATTTCACACAGCATAACTTGATTTTTTTTTCTTCCTTTCAAAAATATATAAAATGTGTTTTCTTTCCATTCTGGATAGCCCTGAACAGGTAAAGTATTATTTCTATCACTGATAGGTTTGGGAGGTTAAATAACCTTTGGGAGGTTATTCATTAATGAATTACAGGCTGTGTGACATCTATATATGAGTGTCTTAAAATCAATTATTTATACATATATATATGTATATACACACTCACAAACACTGTTTCTCTATATGTTCAAGAAGTTTGAATKTATAAAGAGGATTTGCTCACTCAGGTAGTGTTTGAAAACATCAGCTGGAATTTCCATTTTGATCCTATTTAGGATTTAGCYACCTGTACATGCACAAACACAGAGACCACCTATGAAGCTCACACAGCCAGATTTTAATGGGGATCATGCATGTTTTTAGTTGAATTATGGTATATGTCATTCCTGTTAGAAACAGGTGCATTTATACTATCTGTAATCAAATGACTACCCCCATATTTATTCAAAGAATGTCTCTGAGAAACAACATGCCTTTTACAAAACCCAAATAAATGATTTCTAAGAAAAGAGAGAGACAAGAGAGCAGAYCTTCCCCCATGGCTGATCACACTCCTCAGCTGATGCTGCTGATAAATTTGCTGATAAAACCGGGAGGGACTTTCACAGGGGAACTTTACTTTTAAAGCAGCTTTGTAGGACTCAAACCTCCTTACATTGCAGATCTGCTGATCCCTGTTGTCTAACTGTGGTTACATGTGCTGACTCCRGTTTCAAAAATAATTTCTTAATCACTTTTGGCTCATCTTGGTTTTTCGCATTGCAAAGCCGATGCAGCTGTGGAAGGATGGACCAGATTCCATTCTCCCTCACACTTCATCAACATCAATGTTAATTAGGTTCCAGGTTTGGGGCCAAGTTACACCCTGAGATACAAATGGCCTCCAGACTGGGGCAAGGGCCCTTTTCTTCATTTGTGCCGTGCCTGGCTTGATGTGGTTCATGGATCGTGCCTGAGATTCCTGGGGATTGCTGCAGCAAAGATAAAAAAAAGCAATATTATATCCCTTAAGTAAATGATGGCAATTCCTTCACACACAGCAGCAGGATTGGGGTCAGCAGCCCCGATTTGTGTCTGTATTGTACAATGACCTCTGGTCCTTCTCTTCTCACTTTCCAAGCTGGAGAACACAGTGGAACTCACTATGATTTTCTCCTCTCCTCATGCAAAGAAAAGCAGAGGGTGCAGAGAAGTGGCTCAAGTTCACATGTCGTTCTGGGAGCCAAGGAAACACTGCCAGACAAGCACATTGTGTGACTGCAAACAAGCTAATTCTTCCTTTTAACGCATTCTGCCACAAACTGCTTCCTTCTTCAGGAAGTCAAACGAGCTGCCCCATTAAATGTTTCAGACCTGCGAGGCCTTTCAGGGTTTTGTTTAGTTCAAGCAGACAAGTCCTGGTCCCAGYACAAACCTGGCTCTGCCTCTCCCTCTGTCTTTCCCTGCAGTGTTACTTGAGTCCTCATTTTCAAAYGCCGTAATAGCACGGAATAACTATTTAGTTGGACACAATCACACAATTGTGTGACAAGACAAATGTAATGTAGAGCACAGGGGAAATGTGATCCTAAACTCAGGGCATCCATTCTGCACCAGAACAGTCGAGAGCTATGTAGTTTTTGAAAGCCAGTCTCCTCTTGACAATTACCTTCAATTAATGGTACACTGCACTAAGCAGAAAATAAAAACTATGCCATTAAATCCTTCAATRCAGGCTGGAAGGGTTCCAGGTTGGCTCTAAACTACCCTAAAGAGCCTGTGTTCATRTTACATAGTTATAACTTTACAGGCCTAAAAGAATATGAATCAACAGTCATTTATGCTGTCCCCTGCACTTGACAAAGCTTATGTCTGAGGGTTTTAATCCTGATGTAGCCAGGATTTATGGAGGCTGTTTTGTGTCCAAAATATAAACCTGTCCACAAACATCACCTCTGCTGCTCTAAAACCAAAGAGCTGCCACACAGGTACTTCTTTCATTGAGAGGTATTTCATAGAAATCTACTGAAAGATTGAAACTACACTTCTTTTTTGCAGGATTTACTATGAGTTTTTTACTGGAATCCACAGACTTGAACACGGGTCCTTTATTTACATGTTCTCTGATGCACAGGCCGTGGCTAAGCTCTGCAAACAAGAGAGTGATCAGCCCAGATTGCTGAGTATGAAGCATCCCAGGATGCCCCAAACTGCCTGTCCCAGTCCCACCCCACAATGCAGGGACAGGTGGGATCCTTGGGAGCAGTTGTCACCTCCCAGCTCTTCCTCCCTGACCTACCCTTGGCAATGTGATGATTTTTATGTACAGAAAGGACAGAGATTGGCTGCTGAGCTAGAGCTCATTCAAAAGTTATGATGAAAGTGCTGAGACCATGTTGTGACCATGCTCSGAAAAAAAAGTGAAGCCTTGTGATATTGTCTCACTTGTTTTCAGGACTTATGTCTCAGTGAACTAAAGTATTTTCTAAGTTGCAACTTGGCTAGAATTTTTCTGTCAAAACAAGCTTGGATGTGAAAACATGCTTACAATTAGGCAATATCTTTAAAGGGAAACACCTCATTTTAATATGAAAATACACTTTCTTAAGTTTTCAGCCAGAATTTTTGGCTTTCAAAGACAGACCCGCTTTGGGTTTGGTTTGCATTGTTAGTTTTTAATTAGACTTTTCAGTATATCAAACAAGCAAAYATTTTCTTCTGATGTCTTTAGAACAACTCTTAATACACTGTTTAATACCTTAAAAAGCAAACTGGGGAGGTTGTTTCTGTGTTTTGCCTGGTTTCAGCCTGATTATGGAGGCTGCCTTGGCTYTCAGAGATGCCAACCTGGTGCTCAGTACCACCCATCACCAAAGTCCTCAGCAGCAGAGAAGCTGGAGCAGTTTTTGGACTGGAGGTTTTTGGACTCACAGCTGGAGTAAATRGCTGGGAAATACCAGAATATGTGACTTCATTTGATCATTTCTCATGTGGGGCAAAAAAATCCTGCAGGTTCTCCTGGTGAGCAGTGTCAACTGCTCATAACAGGTTATTGTGACGTTCATATTTTTCAATTTAATTACTAAAAAGCTCCTCACAGATGTTTTAATGTTTTTCCTAGTTTGCAGAGTTAATTTTTCARCTTTTCTTGTTTCTTTTTAGCCATCCATACAGTGATTTTTTTTTTTCCTCATGTTCTTCCGGTATCTGACACCCCAACCAGTACTTTTGGCAGCTCTGAAGGGCGACCMGAGCATATTTTATCTCTATGGGACATCRCAAGGCTTTACCGAAATCCCTTATTATTTTAAGGGAGCTTAACCCTTRAAATATGGCATGCAACGATGAAAGSTTATCAATAACATCTCGGATGACAGTACTTTAATTGTCTGTGGTGACAGAGATCAACTGCCTTGTTTCCCTAGAACTCTTCAYGCAAACTTTTGTTCAGATTAACCTTTAATCGTTAATACGGCTTCATTTGGCCCCAAAATATCCACTCTGCTCAGAGYTTTGCTTCTGAAGCACGTGATTATTCAGACCCAAAAAGAAAGATGTGCTCAATGCACAAGATGCCAAACTGAGATTAAACCCACTAAGGTCTACAAAGCCTGCTGCAAGAATGATAACTATCTTTGTCAAAATCCCAAGCAAAAACATGTACGTCAAGTGAGATTGCCGATAAAATATGAATATCAGGGTAGGACTAAGTTGTGGGTTAGTTTCAAAGAATTTATTTTCCTCTGAGATGCAAAAATTATCTCAAATCTTACAACCCATTTCTGAACACTGCATTTATAAATTCTGATGACATGAGTAGTTTCCTTCTATGGCAACACATAACTACAAAAGGCTTGTTTATTAAATGTATCTGYGTTTCTGTGGTTCACTGAGAGTTTTGGGGTATTGATTTTTTAATTCTAATATATCTGTCATTCATTACATGAATGCCTGCCAGCCTACAGCTTTCTCACACTGGACATGTTCATTGTAAAAGATGAAAACCCAAAGATGGGACAGCTGATTCCCACAGAGACATCATCTGCCACAGCACAATTAAAAGGGTTTTGTCTAGGTGATGTGATGGGGATTTCTTTGCTTTGCAGAGCTGTTCTGAGCTGCAGCTAACCTTCTTGTCCCAGAGGATCTTTGTGTTAATCTCAGCCTAAATTCTTCCTTGTTCCCCACTGTAATTGTTTATCTGGGAAGTGGTAAGGTTTAATTTAAGCATTTCTTCCTGGTTTATTTGTTAGGCATTGCTTGCYAGCTCAGAGCTGTACAACACAAAACACAGAAAAAAAGAATCAGTTTTTGCTCCATGTATAATGCAATGGGAGCCACTGAAGCTTAGTCTTTATTTATGGAAACAGATTATATTCCTACATCACAAAGTGTCAAAAAATGCCTYCTGATGACTAACTGATTTTGCCCTGTGTGTAGCACGATCTGGAGAATTCACCCTCTATAATTGTGTCAAAGGGAAATTCATTTCAGATCCTTTTACCTCTTGATTCACAGACTTTGAGCAACAAAGACTCTACAACATTAAGGGATTAACTACAATAAGATGTGGTGAGTGGCACACTTCAGTCAGGGTTAAATAAACAGGGCAACTTTGGCTTTTAGGCATTTGTTTCCCTTCTGTGCTTTTAAAAGGTGCTGGCATCAGGCTCATCCTACCCAGGGGGTGTTCACTGTTTAGTGGAAGGAAGGTGAAGGCACTGGGGTTCTTCTCCTGGGCTGTAAGACCACCAAGTGTTTCCTGTGTGGGGTCAGATGTCTCTGCAGAGCCATATTTCGACACCAACACAATTCCCTTATCAGATTCCATCCCCATTCTCAGGGTTGTGCAGGATCCTTTCACTCTCAGAACTCCGTCAGCTGCCAAGGCTCCCTTCCCTTCTCACTGCCATTTTCCCTTTTTTTAGACCTCACTATATTCATTGTGATCCTTCTGTGTGTTTTCTGCTCACATTGAATTGGTGTCCTCTATGTCTGGGTCATCAGCTGCACTAATTAATGAAATTGAGATATGTCTGATAAACAAGCATGGACACTTGGATTCCCTCTCCTCTCAGACTTGCTGCAATTTGGGTTTTCACCATAGTTTCAGGTTCTCACTTTGGATCGGTGCACAGCTCTTCATCAAACTGGTGMTGAATAATTAATCAGCTTTGAAAATCCTTGTGTGAAGGCAGATGAATTAGGAAGTTGTGGAAATATGTCTTATGGCCTTGTCAATCCATTGGAAGTACTCAATTTATTGTTCCTTGGATAATATTAGACCTCATTTAAATCAATCCACTCGAACTGTACAGGACATTTTTCTGAATAAAACCCAAAACAAGACTGAATGCTAATTCCAGTATTTGTCTTACGTGACAGAAAGGAAAGACAGCTGTAATTCAACTATTTTGATGAATCATCCATGAACTGTACAAGTGTTAACACATCCTATCATTATGATTTCTACACCCCCACCTGCTYCTTTGCTTCACCCACCTGTTGCATCTTGCCTTCTAGATTGCAAGCTGTTTGGGGATGGTACGTTGTTTATTTGTGTATGTTGTAAAATGCCTAAGTACGACCCAGTTTAAACTTCTAGGCTTTTCTGCAAAAATAAAATTTAAGAATGTAATGAACATSAGAGATAAGCAGAGGCAATAGTAAGATACTGATTAGTTTTCGGATAGGAGCCTTTAAASTGCATTTTATTTTTTAGTAATGATATACTTAATGCATGATAATGATCTTAGTGTAAAATCTGATTGGAAAGTAGACACCTGTTGTTTTTTCTGCAAAGTRGTTAAATGAGGTCAGCACTTTGAGCTTTCTCCCCTCCCTTCCCTCCAGCCCAGGGCTGACCTCGCCTTGGTTAACACCAGATAAAATTGCAATGCCTGGTCCCACCAGTGCCTTGTGGTGGGAAAATTAACGTGTGTCAGCTATTCACTGGTAACAATGCTGGGGTGCTTCAAGGAGGGAAGAGAAGGTGCCTATCAGTTGTTTCTTTGCTCTGATATTCCACAGACTTCACCACACACACTGACTTTGGAGATGAGGTCTTTTTATGGTTGCAATTTTGTCATTCCTGCTTATTATGAGGAATTGTAGCTCATTCCAAAGGTGAAGGCATCTGCTGGGAGGTAAAGATCCTGGCAGGAGCTGGATTCAAGCCCTTGCCCAAGAGGATGTGGGCTCATCTGCCTGTTGCACTGGTCCCCTCCACCACGTATCTGTTTGAACAAGAGCGTTGTTGCCTGTTTAGCAATAAAGTATTTAGCAGACACCCGTCATCCATCAAAGCATTATCATTAATAATCACAGTGAGACATTGGGTAGAATGGGAAATTAATCACAAGTGGCAGGTGAAGCACCTCAGTGCAAGAGGAGCTTTCCTGCATGCTGAAAAGGAACATTTTTCTGCTCGCTATCACAAAGCAAAAATCTGGGTTTAATTCAGAGTTAGAACATATCCCCCTTTCCTCTGCTGGTGCAAAGGGAATGGTGCATGATCACCCTTTTGCCAAATGGTGTAAACTTCAGAATGATAGTGATTCCAGGCAACAGTAGAAAACGTCCTCATACTCTCCTACAACAGTGAAACAGGGTGGCTATTTCTTGAAGCATTGGGAATTCAGATTTCCAGAGCTTGGCGACATGATTTGAATAATACCAGGACTCATTGCTACTGAAAAAAAATTATTGTAATTATCACCTTTCTCCCTTCCCCATGGCCCTCATCAACAGGTACCATGAGAACTGCAGTGATTAAAAAGCCAGGGTAATAACATCGATTTGGTCTGATTAATAAAGTAATAAAGCTGATTAAAACCTAAACAATTCAAATGAAAGTCCTTCTCAATATATCAACAAGTCCAACTTACGTCACTGATTACAGGCGCTTTTTGTTACCCTCTCCCTGAAATGGAAAATGATTCATCCTTTCATTATGACAGTTCTGATCTGAATATCATGCTGAGCTAATTGAAGTTTGCTTTTACATTAGAAAAATCTACAAGGCACAGAGATAGTGTGTGTCTTTTAAAAGCTGCTGTCCCAACAATATTTTTTTTAACAAAAGCCTATATTACTCCTGTAATTGAGTGACATAAATTCACACAGAGTGAAACTGAATAAACGTATATTCACATAAGTCATGGGAAGTACATTTAACCAAGAAATGTCCAGTGTAATTTTCAGCCCTCCAATGATGACTCTGTTAATGATAAAATATTGATACAGGGATGATTATTTCCCCAGATTTTAGTTTAGGGGAACATGGGAGTCTCTGGTAGATGTTGTGGGATGCTTGTGAGGATGACAACTGCAGTCGTGTAAATATGAAGGAAATGATGATGGCAAGGACTCTGAGGACCTGGTGCTCCTTTAGAACACTCTCAGCTGAGAAGAGCTGAGCAATATGTACTTGTCACAGTTGATGCAATACTACTTTTCCATGGTAAAAGCCATTTCAGCATCCCCAGCTCACATCTCTTTTTTTCAATGCAAGCCAAAAATTGAAGGATGCTGTATTGTTTTTGAGGTGCACTGTCCCTTGGAGCAGAATCAAACTGAAAGAGGGAATTTTCAGCCAAATATKAGGATGAAATTCTTCTCTGTGAGAGTGTCAAGGCACTGGAACAGGATATCCAGAGAATCTGTGTCTGCTYCATCCCTGAAAGTGTTCAAGGCCAGGTTGGATGGGGCTGTGGAATAACCTGGTCTAGTGGAAAATGTCCCTGTCCATATCAGGGGGTTGTAACAAGAGGACTTTTAAGGTCCCTTTCCAAACCAAACCATAATTTTCTGATTTTCTGATTTCCTGACCTTATTCTCCAGTACATAGGACTCTTTCTTTTTTTTTTTTTTTTTTTTTTTTTTTTTTTTTTTTTTTTTTTTTTTTTTTTTGCTGTCATTTTTTTTCAGATGATCATGGTGGTGTTTTGAAGTACAGGAACATGAGTCAAATATCCAAAATCAGATCAAAATTAATCTTTCCCAGAATCCGATTTTAACAGTGAATGATAGATTTTGAGGAAAAGAGAATAAGAATAATTAATGCTTTGATAATCAGTGATTTCCATCACATCAGATGGAACTGTTTGGAGCAAAATGTGTAGTAACTTTGATAGACTGTTCTGCTAATTTGATTGATTTATCTCACAGCAATAAGTTCTATAGCAATAGAAAAAAAAAATGCAATGTTAAAGGAACATGCAATTCGTAAATGTATAATTCACAATCATCAGCAGCAGATTGTTTTCCAAGACAGAGTCCKATTTGCTTTTGTACTTCCTTAAGTTTTCTAGCCTCAGCTGATAACAGCCTTATCTTTCTATAACTGAAAGGAAGAGGGTGCTCCAGCCACAAAGACCTACCTTGTTATCACTTCCAGGCCAAATTATATCTAAAGATAACCAGGGAGGAGTTCAACCTGTTAGAGCAATCAGCACCCAGCCTAACAAACACTGAGATGTTATCCCAAGCCTTCATGCCTCTTGTCCCGTGACAAGAGCTTTGGAAGGACTGTTTGCTATGTCCTGGGCTACACAAACCCAGTGTCCCTCTGGTTGCCCCCTCTAAACTCTGGAGCAGAAATTGGATGTTGCAGGACACTTCAGGAGGATGCTGTAGCATTTCTCTTGGCTGAATTTTGTAGGATGTGGGGTAAAATTCTAGAGGCCAAAGTCACAATCTGACTCTCCAGCAGAAGTTCAGCTAAGCCTGACTGGGTACAAATCTGTTTCAACAGCTCCCTCTTTAGAGAGGCATATGGGCAATTTCTTAAGGAGTCTACTTCTCTTCCTCATAACCTTTGATAATTTGTCACCAGAAATTAGAGCAGAATAATTTGTTTCCATTAGARAGCATGATACACATTAGAAACAGATAAGTGGTTACAGATCCTAAGGGATGAATGCTCTGAAATGTATGTAGTAATGCACTTTAACACTTAATAAAAATAATAATAATAACAATAATAATAACTTGTATCTAACCCAACATGTATTTTTGAGATGCTTTCATTTTAAAGCAACCAGTTATATTTCACGGAATTTGGGGCTCATGAAAACACTTAAAATTGAGGTACATTCCTTAACAGGGRTAGGATAACCCTTGGGGTTGCTGAAACGGGGAAAAGTGCCTGTTGAAATAGAAAATGCCTTTAAGTCATTTGGGAATACGCTGTTGAAAAGAAAATCAAAGAGTAGGGAAGGGGAAATGTACTGTCATTTTCTGTTAAGAAGCTCATTTTTTGCCTCCTTTTAGAACCATTCAAAATTACTTCTGGCACAATTTAATAATCTACATCAGTTTCCCAGGAGTTAAGATAGCAAATGATATTATRGCAAAAAATGTCTTAAATAAAATAAACCTCAGTAAAACCAGAAATGCTTTTTCATCAGATTCTTGAATAATTCAAGAGCTGTAACATCCATTTTTAAATTTCACTTAAATGGGGATATTCTTCCTTCTAAATGACAACAGTATTTTAGTACAAGGCATATGCAGTGGAGCAGAATTAGGTTAAGATTAGGAGTTATGTAWGAGATTGTGTAATGCAACTCTTTCACATGCAATTGTGCAATTGTCAGTGTTAATTGTAAGCAATTACCCATGTTCTTTGGGTACTGTTGTTCTCCTCCTACCTCCCCAGCTCTGTGGGTCTCMTTCTGAAATCTCTGTGAGGAGGAGAGAATCTGGGAGCATGGGGTGGCAGTGACGGAGGGAACTCCTGCTACGTTTCACAGCTGAAGGAGCRACTCTGGTCTTGTCAAACAATGTGATCCTCCCTTAGCAGCCCTGCCTGGCTTCCTCCCTTTCCCAAGAATTTGTCTTGGCTTGTAAACTCCTGCCCAAGGTGCAAATTGTCCCTCAGCCGTGACATGGTCCTGGCACAACTGTCACAGATGAGMTGCTTGTGACTCAAGAGCCACAGCTTGGACATCCTCGTCCATTGCTTCATGTGAATCATGGACTAAATGCATAACAGTGAGTCAGGCTGATTCCAACAGAGATTAAATTCATGTAGAGGAAGGATCTGAGATGACCTGGGGTTGTTTTTACATCCTTTTTGCCCTCAGCTTTTGGCATAAGGACTCTGGCAATGGGCTCTGTTGGTCTTTTAAGTGTTCAACAGAATGGTGCAGCACCTTTTGCTTAGGTAGCTAATAATGCAAGTTTGCAGGCTAGCACACATTTATATTTTTTTAGCAGCTCTGCTGAAGGCCATATGATAAGTAGGATAGCTTGGGATAAAGGCTGGGAGGTATGGAGGGAGAGTTATACCATCATTACATTTGACAAAACCTGATTTTCAGGTTTCTGAGAGGTGGTCATGATACTCACCCTGGAGAAATGTTGTTCCATCCAGACTTCCTAAGCTGTCTCTCAAAAAGGGTAGGATTCATCTRAGCAAAGATACATTGACAGCAGAGGCATCTACATCTGTGAAAGTTAATCCAGTTTTTCTTTACAGTCAGGGGAAATCTGGCTGATGTATCCTGTGAAGCACAGAACTATTTATCTCATTCTCATAGATTCCTGTCAATTAGGCCATGTGAATCATGCCTAGAAAGTGCCTGTTTTTCTACCCTAAATGCAAAGAGGGCCAGAGCAGAAAAGCCCAGCTAAAGATGCCAAAAATGCATGTATATGCCTGAATTCTGCTGAAATGAAAAATATTATATTTTCTGTTCTTAAGTGTCTCAGGTGTAAAAAGGAGATATCAGTATAGCCTTACCACTCTAAGGTTCACTACTTGGAAAAAAACTATATTTTATTTTTTTTGTTCTTGTGCTACAAAACCACAATTCATATTAAAGTCTCTTTGATTTWACAAATCAAATAACAAGTAAAATGATGTGCTACTAGGCAAACAAAAACCCCTTCTAAGCTTATTGACACAAACTTTCCTCCCAGCTGATGATATCTTTTTTCAAATTATATTAGATCATATCTTACCAGGAGAGCAGGCTGGTTAAATGTGGAACTGAGTCTGATGACACACCAGTTTTACTGCATTTAGCTCAAAAATCTGAATGGAGATTCTGTTGGTGTGATATCACCCTGTAACTAGAGCTGGGTGCTCATTCACATCTTTGTTCTTTCTCCAGAAAAAGCTTGATGCCTACTTGAGAGCTTGTTCAGTGGTAAAATGTCTTCCAGTTTGAAAGGAAAGAAGGAARTAAAGACAGTTAAGGAAATKMTTAAATTTRAACCTGMAAATAKAAAATTGCTGTTATTGAGATTAAGYTGGCAATGTCGAAACCACATTCAACCTTCCCCATCTGTCCTGTGTAAAGCCTTGACAGAAGCCCAACAAATCTGGCACCTCCAAGTACCTTCACATGCCTTTTTTGTGCTATCCAAAGCATTTATTGCTCTAGTGGAAAATATCACTCAGAGGCATTGTGCAATAGTTGTCGCACTCTTTCTAGCCCTTTGAAATAAACCAGAGGACAATAAGAGCAGTTGGACTCAATTGTAGGTCCTTTCCAATTGATCTGATCTATTCTATTCTATTCTATTCTATTCTATTCTATTCTATTCTATTCTATTCTATTCTATTCTATTCTATTCTATTCTATTCATTTCAATTCCATTCCATTCCATTCCATTCCATTCCATTCCATTCCATTCCATTCCATTCCATCCTAAAACTTCTATTCTAATATTAGGCCTTAAAAGCAGTGATACCTCATTGAGCCCCATAAAGACCTGAACTGAGTTTGGAAGTGGCTGGCTCACTCAAGAGGGGACAAACTCCAGGAAAAATGAAAGAAAAGTGTAATTTTTAATCCTTCCAAAGGCACTTCTTCAGCAAGATGAAATTAGGTTAACAAAGCAAAATAGAAAATTAAAGCAAACCCCAAAAATCTGGTTTATACAAGGTTGTATCACTCCCATCTGTGTGCCACTTCCATAACATCAAGGACCCCTTTCCAGGAGATTGGTGTACTGAAAACTGCAAAATTCAAGGAGAATCAGRTTTTATAGCTGCACTGACACTCAGGTTATCGATGCATTGAGCTATTGATGTGCACTTTAACTCCAGGAACATAAAACGTGCCGAAGCRATATTACGTGTGGGAGTTCTTCAATAACATGTGGGACGTAAATCTATCCTCTATCTCTTTGCATCAAGAACATTAATTAATTCTGTGATGAGAATGCCATTTTCAGCTTCCAGTGAAAGCTGGGAGAAACTGCCAGTGATCCTTCTGGCTTTAGTAACTGTGCATTTAGTTCAAGGAAGGAAAAATGAATTTAGCCATTTAACTGGAAGATTTCCTTCATCATTATGATATTGAGCTGTAGGTAGAACTCGCAGTGTTTATTTTAGAGCAGTGAAAGTGTGGATACTTCTTTCAATGTCAGTGTTTTCTTTTGTTTGGCTGTTTGTTTTTTGTTTTTTTTTATTAGAAGACTCTTCAAATTCAGGTTCAGATTGTTGTAGACAGCGGAACAAGGCACTGCATGTGTCCTGGGACACCTAGTGAGGGAAAAATCACATGGTCCTACCCAYATCCAGTTAAATCCATTCCTAATACACCAATTTACAGGTATAYGAACGGGGTCTGATTCTGTAGCTTTTGATTAAAACTCCTCTTGCCCAATGACTTCTCCATATCCTTTGGTTTGTGAAAACCCAGGGTGAGCAAATCCTGTGTTTGGTACTGCAGATCACAGTGATGAGAARTGTAAAGATTATATCGATCCCAAAGAATATTGGGACTGTGAGATCCTGGAACACAATGTGACCTGGAGATACTGTCTGCTGAAAAACAGAGAACAAGAGTGCACATKTTTAAATCTTATGAAAATAGGTCCTCACAATTTATGCTGCAATTCCAAATGTAATACACAATAAGTACAAAATCCAAGGTCATTTATTAGCTGGCAAAATGCTGGCTGCGTATCTTTCTTAAACAGCAACTTGAATAAACTTTCAACGTGTAAACTAACTTCATCATGTGCTAGTTTGCCTCATTGGAGAGAAACCTGGATGATGCCTGCATGATCTTTAAAGGCCAGAGATAAGAAATTCTTTGTCAATATTGATCATGGCACAATGAAATAAACTGTATCCATGCACTGATAGTGTGAATATCTATAGAGGGAGCTGCTTAGGAATTTTTCCAGTAGGACATTTTACAGTGCAAAAAGTGCCAACTCATGTGAGTGTTGTCTTTTTTTTTTTTTTTTTTTTTTCCTAAGGAGTTATTTTTGTCTCAGGAATTATTCGACTAAGGGAAGATGGAGCAGGGAGAAGAGAACATCGATCACATGCTATTCACAACAATAAATTGGGAAGAAGGTTTTTTGAGTCCCTGCTCTGAATCACACAGAGATGCAGCTTTCTAAAATCAGAATAGATTCAAGCTTTTCAAATGCTTTTTAGAAAAGAGATAGAAAYTGAACACTTCTGTTATGGAATAACAAAAGCCCCCAGTATTCAAAATATGTTTCACAAGGCATAAGGGAGAGGCACTTTCTATAACTGCACATTCCTGTGAGCATGTGCAGGTAGAAGCATCCTACAGGCAGTATTATATTATTATATTATAGTATTATAGTATTATATTATACCCCAAAATTAAGGTAGAGCCAGGCTTAATTTTCCTTGGAGGCTGAAGGATGACCAAAGTCCTCATATAATCCACCTCTCCTGCCCTTTAACAGCCTCTCCTGCTTCCATGGGGAATCCTCCCTATCCCAGTGTAAGCCCCCCATGACAGCCCTTCTGTGAGACTCAGGGACAYTCACCCACTTTTATGGACTTTTAGGTCTACTGAGGAAGAAAATGGGGCACTGGACAAAGGACACTGAATCTCCAGGAGATTTCCAAACCCTGAGTGTTGTCCACTGAGTGAACCCACTCATCTGACTCATTAGATGACCTTGTCCAGGGTGTGTAAGCACAGGTATTTGATGTATTGGTGCCATTACTTCAAAAACTGGGTATTTAAATCAGAGACACAGTCCTATAAAATAAAACATAAAGWCCCTGTCCTATCCTTTGGAAGTTCCTGCAAATCATCCAAATCTATTCCTATGCCCTTGAACATCAGTGCAGGAAAATACTGAAAGACAGATTAAAAAAAAAAAAAAAGTATTTTGAAAACGTTCAGAACATTTCTCTACATTGTGCTGGAGAAAATTGCCGAAGTCTTTTCCCTCTGTTTGAGAAGTTTATATTCACATAATACTAGAAATGTTGTTTCCCGGTTGTATATTAACAAAATGTTCCCATATTTCAGTAAAAACAACTGATTCTGGTATTTTAAAAAAAAAAAAAATTTTTGTCTGCTACTGATGGCTTTTAAAACTGATGGAGATTTAAAAGTCATGATAGTACATGTACAAACATTTTTGAAGGCCAATATCCAACTGATTAGATCTCTGAAAAACTAATTAGCTAATTTTCTTGAAACTCCACAGCAAATTGAAGTATTATCCAAGCTTAAAGCTGAAAAGTTGGAGAAGGTTTCATTTATTAAGAAAGGCCAAATTGTTAACACTTAACAGAGCCTGTTAATTATTTCAGTAAATCAGGACTCTCGTACCCTTTAATAAATTATATAAAGCAGTCAGTCTTTTAAAATAACTAAATATAAACTTAGATTATCTGAGTTGATTCTTATCCCAAGCTCCCTTATTTGAARCTAATGTAATACAGCTCATTTACCTGAGTGAATGGTGATTAAAAATCATGAAAATAATAAAAAGATGGGAGCTAAGGATGTTCATATAGCTTCTTACATCTGAGTTTCACAGAACAAGAAAAGCAGCTACTGACAATTGCAGTGTGTGTCTTCTAAACAAGCACAACCTGCTTTGAAACCAAAAAAAAATAAATTAAATGTTATATGCTGAAGTCTGAATTTAGTTTTTTATGTCCAGGGACTGATGGCTTGTATTGCTGTTGTTTTTTAGATGCAAGTTACCCTGATAGAGAAGGAAAGTAGAAACCATCTGAATTCTTGCATTTCAGCACTGCAGTGTGTCCAGTCATCAACCAGAATCTGCTRGTTTGCCCTAGAAAATGAAAATAGGGAAAAGCAGTATTGCAAGGGGCAGAGAGTTTTTTTTTAATGATTCATCCAAATTAGCAATTTCACTTACAAGATTTAATTATAGAAAAATATTTGTCCTGTAGTTTGCCATAAATACAAAGAAAATTTTATATTCATTGGTCCCTTCTTTAGTTTCCCTCATCAGAAATTCAGTCTCATTAAGATCAGGAGGCRTCAAGCACCTTAAAGTAATTTATTTATTTTACATTAATTATGTTGACTTTTTTTTGCTTTTGCTGTCTCAAAATCGTCTCCTGTTTGCCATATAGTCCCTTCTGACACATTATTTAAAGGAGATTTGTAAGTTTGGGGTTTTTTGGGTTGGCTTTTTTTTTTTAGGTTTTTTCTTAGGTTGGTTTTTTTTCTGGAGGGTCAATGCTTTTTAAAATATGCTCTTTTTTTTTTTTTTTTTTTTTTTTTTTTTTTTTTTTTTTTTTTTTTTTTTTTTTTGTTGTTTTTTTTTTTTTTTTTTTTTTTTTTTTTTTTTTTTTTTTTTTTTTTTTTTGTATTATTTTAGTTTGCTTTCTAGTTGCAGGTAAAGAAAAAAAACTATGAAAAAGTTATAGTAAAACCCAACAAAACCAGAAACCCCACCTTTCCCAGCATAAAAATAGCAGTAGCATATTTAAGGAAACATCTGTCAGGGGAAGCAGAATGAAATACCTTCCTTATAAAACATCATTTTACTTGTACAGGGGCCAATATGTTTCATTTGTTGTTCACATTAGGATCCATTTGATTTAAGCATATCTTTGCTTTGGAGGAAAAAAAAAAATCCAATGTATTATTAATGTCTTATAGTATATGAGAAATGAATATATGAGTCAATATTGCTTCAGTGCTGTGCATTATTAAGAATAAGTTAAAGTAGGTCAGCACAGYACATGAGGCTAAATAGACTAATAATGCATCCTACAGTAGACATTCATCTACCAAGGAGTCATGCGTTATGTGCTGGCACCAACACAAGATAAGCATTTTGATTTGTGGATTTTCCAGATCACATTTGTACCGAAAAATGAAACAGCTGCTCTGGTTCTTCCAAAATTTACCCTCATTCTCTACTAAAGGGGCATAGCTGGGACTTTTTTTTGCTCAAAGTTTAGGAGTTTTTTTTTTTTTTTTTTTTTTTTTTTTTTTTTTTTTTTTTTTTTTTTTTTTTTTTGTTTTTTTTTTTTTTTTATTTTTTTTTTTTTTTTTTTTTTTTAATTTGATTTTTCAAATGTAAAGTCTAGTTAAGTTACAGAAGAAAAAGGAGATGAGGGAATGAAAGGACTTCAAAATTAAATATTACCCTCAAGTGTTTACAACATAATCACAGAAATGTTGTTGTAGTTCTTGAGTGTAGGGACATGAAACAGACTAGAAATTAAAATAAAAATAATCACTGAGTTTTCTTCCCCAAATTAAAAGATGTGCTGAAAGAAAGCTACAGAGCACCAAACAAGGAAGAGTTGCAAAGTGTTACTTGGCTAGCTGATACTGCATTTTAAGCACTGATCAGTCCAAAAATGTTTTTCTAAATTGTCATCAGCACTCATTCAGGGAAATTCTTCTTCAGAAAGTATTGGAAAATACTAATGTGGCATTCCATTGCTATTAAATCTCAAAGTTCACAGACCACGTCTGTTCAGGTTACAAGTTAAAACTATGCTATCATGCTCAGGTTTTTGTTTTCTTTCTCGAGTATCATTCATCATCAATACGAGAGATATTATAATTGAAAATTATCCTACAGTTCCGTTCCTGATCTCTGAGCCAAAAGCTGAGTTGTCTCCCCAGAGCTAACAGTACTAAAATGCAGTTAAAATGATCAAGTATGAGTCAAATACACAAAGAGAAAGGTTTATTAAGCAAGGAGGTGCCAGCCTTTGATAGACTTATGCTTTAAGCAGCGTGCTTCACTCTCTGCTGGCTGCGTTAAAAAACCAAAGGGGAATATCTCCTCTTTTGTTGGATTTGAGAGGATAGATTTAGAGCCATTAAAGGTAAATTTTAAGAATATTGGCTCTCTGTTTTCCCAAGCACCAAGTAATCCCCAGAATTCTGTTCATTTCCATAAAATCWGGGGATACCCCAGGGAAGGAATGACCACCATGCAGCTCCTGACCAACACAGAGCCCAGGGCTGGGGTCTGTCTCTTGGCTTCCTTGGCCTGGTGGAGAGAAGCCACCCTTGCCCAAACTGCTGCTGACACTAAATCTGAATGTTTCACCTGGACACTTGCTGAAAACCTGCTCCTCCCCCTCATTGTGTGAGAAGGAGCTGTGGAACCATCACAACTTCTGCTGCACCCACTGCTTCTGCTCAGCCACGTATGGGGGTGATATTTGAAGCAAAAAAATAGTCCATGAAAATTGATTTCATCCATGAAAATTATGGGATTATTTATTTAACCTATCTCTTAAGGGTCTTTAGCATCTACATAACTTTCTGTCAATGGTTGCCCATCATCTGATTTTGTTGTCTCATTAACCAGTCTTGGAAACAGTTCAATACAGGTAATGGGAGCCTGAAGTGAGATCAAGATATCATATTCTGATTGTTTTCTGGCCCTAAAATCAAGTTAATAAACAGGAATGTGCCAAGAAAATTGGGCACTCCCTTGTAGAGAAAAACACAGGGTGAACCTGGTGCACTTTTTTAGCAGAACATACTCTTGCATAAGTATTCAATGATTCATGTATATTGCTTAAAGTTGAGCYGCATGCAAGAGAAAAACAAGAAATCATGTGAGATTTTTCTCCTGCTTTGTTTGTTTGTTTGTTTCAATATAGGAGCAAATAATGAAGTGTGTTGTTAAGTATGTAATTTTAGTTTTCATTTTGTCCATATTATCCACGTATGTAAATAATGGCTGGTAGAGAAGAAAAAAAAATAACATTATCAAACTCAAGAAAGTGAAAGATAAATATTTTAAATGAATGCTTGAAAGGGTATTTTTTGATATTTCACTGCCTACTGAGCTCTGGACCATCTTTGTTATATGTTCATAACCAACTCCATGTTCGATGGTTTAATTAAAGGGCTCCAAAGGTACTACAGGAAAAACATTGCAAAAGCCCCTCAACCTCCAGGAAAAAAAAAAAAAATCCTAGTGTTTCCAGCATTTCTTCAGTTAAAAAAATAAGCAGAAAAGTCTTGTATCAAAAAATCTAAAATCAGTCTTACTGTGTTTTTCCTGAAAGTTCCTCTTTCTTAATTAAAAAAAAGGACAGCATAAAGAACAATATATATAAAATCTTATAGTAACCTAACCTAATTATATACAACAAAAACAAGGTAAGCATTRTAAATTTGCCCTGAAATACCAGTTGACTTGTATGCATTATTTTACAAAGCACTTATTTAAYCATTTAGGTAAACTTTGCAAAACTATTTCAGTATGTTTGGAGGTTTTTTTTTTAATATACAAAGAAGAATTGTCCCTTTTGAGCATGTCTTGAGAACACATTATTATAAAACAGCTTGGAGAATATGGGAGATTGCTTATCTTCCTATATTTAATAGGACAATCTTAAACTGTAAGCTCTGGTTTTGCAGYAAGAAAAACAGATCTCCTGCCATCATGTGGAATGTAGCAGTATCTCCTTTTGGAAATGATCTCATGTTTGAATACCACGACAGCAAATACATGGTGACAGCAGCATTATTTTGTGTCTCATTTGAAAGCTGAACCATGATTACAGAATTGAGCATTTTGGTGGACACTGTCCAACATCATCCTCAGCAAAACATCCTCTGTTTTGTGATGGGGAAGCTCTGTCCATGAAGCTCTGGTGAAATGGACCTAATTCTTTTAATTCCTAATGTCAGGAATGTTCAGTTACATGACAGATTTGAGGCTCCTCCTCACAGGATTGAGCCTGATTTACACATCTCATTGATTTCAGTGGAGTTATACCAAGAGGTTTGGGTTATACTACATTCTCATTATCAYTATCAGAGTGTTTGAAAATATGCCAGGCCTGATAATAATCTGCTGGTGTCACTTAAACCATTTCCAGAGCAGAATGAAGCCAAGCTTGCCTGTGGACTATCTTGATCAAATTCCAGAGCCTATATTCATGAAAAATGTGCTCCCACACAGGTGCTGCCAGAGCCACTGGACTTTTAAAGGAAATGCACACCTCTTGGACCTACAACTAAAAGCAGATGAATAACCCTGTCAAAAGGGAATGTAAGTGTTTAGTGTGGAGGGAAACAAAACAAAAATAGCACATATTGAGTTATCAGGTGAATTGCAGAAACCCAGGGTGGCTGAGATTGGAGAACACCTCTGGAAATTGCCCATCCAACTTCACTATCAGAGCAGATCACTGAGGATCATATCCAGTCAGGTTTTGACTTTCCCCAAAGATGAAGACTCCACAACCATTGGAACCCTTTTGACTTTGATCTGGTTTTGATCACATGTGACCTTAACCCAAATTTTTCATCTTTCTGCTGTTGTAGGCCTTTCTCTAAGCTTGCAGAGATACTCCAAATTATGGAGGATCCCTCTGCTCACTTCTCTGCTCTGCCCAGTGCTTTAGGCAGGAGAGCTTTCAGCTCRGTTTTAGTTTTCACCACTGGGATATACTTCTCCGTGTTATTTATCATTTTATTCTYCTCCATCACTGTCTGTGGCAGTCTCTCCTTTCTCTTTTGAGTAATTTTTTCCTGTTTTGAGCAGTAGCACCTCAATGACCCTTGTTTACAACCTGATGATTTTCTGAGATGATTCAAAATGATCTTCTTTACTCAAGGTGAAGTTGATACATGAATCCGTCAGGAAACAGAAATTGTTGACAAAATGAGAATATTGGCTTCCAACTACCCCTTGAGTTTTCGCATTATACACTTTGTTAAAGCTGTCACTTAAGAAAACAGAAAATGAACACACGGTGACGTATTTTCTGCTGTATCAGGTTGCACATCTGGACATGAGAAAGCAGAAGACCTCTCAATCTGTGAATTTTATTTGCACAGAGCAGATAATTTCAGCCTTTCTGCTTTCTAGTTGGACTTCATGGAAGGCTCACCAAGTAAGGGTTTCATGAGATAATTTTCTTATTGCCAAAGCATGGTTTATGTCATTTTTAAAAACCAGACATATGGGAATGCTGCTCAACTTATGATTCTCAGTTTTCTAAGACCATACCAAGATGGAATTCTACCTCTTTGCCATAATCAAAGAAAAGACACTCTACAAAATAGTAAAGGAAATCCTTTTTTTTCCTGAGAAATGGCAATCCATTTCAGACTGAATTCTGGAATGACATTGTAGAAATCATGATTGCTCTCAGATGAAAGAGGAAAATATTTTTCTAACTTTTACAGTAATTCCTACAACAAGTTGAATTTCTGAAATAATTTGTATCTCCCCTGTTTTCTCCTCTTCCTTCAGAAAAATTTTATTTCTCTTCTGACATATCAGTCAGTTTTAATATAAAAATTTTAAGCATTTCTATGTGATGCTCATTTAAAATATTGTCAATCATTTAATAGAGTTCATTCTTGACATTATTTACTTTCTTTTTCTCACCCTGGACAAGTGCAGTTGGACAACCTGTGTAGGGTGAACACRAAATCTTGTAAAAAGAAATCAGTTTTGTCTAAGAAAAGTTGGAAAAAGATTTAATCCCTTTTACTTTTCCAAAAATGGTGTTTCCAGAGGGTAAGCAGTGAACTAAGAAGAAAAATGCATTCAGCCACAGGAGAACTTGTCTAGCATTAAGTAGCCAGGAGATCTGGCACCTCACAGGCACCCTTTGACCCCAGGAATTTCTAACTCTATCTGCCTATAATATTGCTGCAGTCCAGGCTGTGATTTGGAGAATAATGTGCTTGAAGCAACATAAAAGTTTTCCAGAAAAATATTTATTTGTCATGCGTCGTATCAAATACCCTGCAATGACAATTTAACAGTGGACCAGTTTCCTGGGGCGTGATGTGCTGTTTGCTGTTTTTGTGRCCCCTGTAAAGAATTTGTGAATTCTTCATTCATTCAGTGGTAACAATGAATTTGTAGGTGTTTTAGCTGTGGGGCTTTATCTTTCTTCTCTGTAAAGTGGGATGATTCTTAGTCCACAGGATTGCTGTGAAGTCTAAACCAGTTGTTATTCTTGGCTTAGACTCCAGCCTGAGAGGTGTCCTTGAAGAAGTCTTTCTTTAGGTTTGTTTGTTTGTTTGTTTGTTTGTTTGG
>NW_026623415.1:1249959-1278826 GCF_030028575.1 Malurus melanocephalus | reverse complement strand
TTTACTGAGGCCAAATTTAAAGCAACTTAGCTCCACTGGTTATGGCTGAATATGAAAAATGCAGTATTATTTGGACTTGTTATTTACAGAAAAAATACAGTACATATTTAGTTGTGTGTTTCTTTAACARAACCTTGTGAATTCTTATCTATTTTCATGTGTACACTTATTTATTTCAAACTGTTTATACAAGATAACTAAAACGAGCAAGAAAGGAAAAAGAAATCTTGCATGTGTTTAAATACACCAGTGTGATGCATTGGCTTTTCACAAACACAAACAATACAATGAATATGTAGCCTTCCTATTGCAAGTTCAAGTGGAAAAGCGACACAAGACCAAATTAATCAGGTCTAAAATTCCTTCTGCAATCTCTTGCCAGACAAATGAGGTTCCTTATGGCCGATGTCAATGGTATTCTAAAGTTTTAAAATCAATAAACAGGCTGTAAAATTGCATCTGTAATCAGGATAAGGAACACAAACATTTACAGAGTAACATGTAAACATAACAAAATACTGCAGCCTGCTAAAATGGAATGAGACACCCCGTTCAGATGCCATTATTTTTAAATGCATGTTTAATTCAGCATCTCAGCTGAGATAAAATGCAGACAGAGCCATGTTAAATTGGTATTACCAACTGCCTGGAGATATCTCCAGATTAACCCACCTATCCACAGCCCATCTATAGTAAAAAATAAATTAAAACTAAAAGACAGATTTCAGCCTTTTTAGTTTTTTTTTTTCTTTCCTTTTAGTATTGTGCATCATTGTCGAAACATTCAGAGATAAAGTTTAGCATTGCAGAGAGCTGGTTATTATTTAGMCAAAGCACAGGAAGTTCCCAGGTGAACATGTTTCTGGAAAAGTCTCTATGTGTTGCAGCAATTTGTTACCAGTGAAGTGTTTTGGAGAGCTCTAACAGGTGTTTCAAGAACATTTTGTGATTTRACCTAGAGCTGTTGCTCTGTAACCTGGCCAGTTTGCTCAAACATTCTGTAATGTGTGACATTATCTCTGATTTTGTGTGACAAATCTCGGATTTTTCCAGAGCTTGTGAGAATAATCCACAACAGTGTGAGTTTAAAAAAAATAACTTTACAACAAAATGATATATGGGGCAGGGAAGGGGGATAAAGAAAAGAAGTGGAATAGGGAAAAGAGCACAGGGAATGAGGTGGGTGATGTTGTATGGGATAAAGCAGTAARGATGAACAAGAGGTAAGGCTCTGTGAAAATGAGCTGTCAGAATAAAGACCGAGGGAAAAGTGACCCTTCAAGGTTCACAGCCATCTTTTAGACCAATGCCTACCTTTTGTTGTTGATGTCTTTGGGATAGATATGGGGCATTTTGTTCTTATAAAGAAATACTGAGGTGAACAAAAAGAGAATTGAAAAGGGTGTTCCAGTCTGCAGAGACCTAGAAACCTAAAGAAACCTCAATTCTTAGATTTTCAGGGGGATTTTTGTTACAATTTGRGCTTTGTCTCAGCTGCTGGAAGCATATGCTTATGGAATGATCTCAGATTTCAGTACAACAGAAATGAATCCCTGAAGTGAAATGTGGGTTTGGTTTTTAGAGTTCTTGCTCTTCCATGGACACAATTGCTCAGCGTGTTGTTTTTCCTTTCTGTGCTTCAGTCCCTAATCTGTGAAATCAGAATGGGTGCACTTGATTTCCTCACAGGAGTGATGTGAAGATAAATACATTCGAAAACATGCAGAGCTCCAATAATCTATGGCATACTTGACTACCATAAAAAAATTATTAACACAGGACAAATGAAATTAAGCTTGATGATGTGCCTGTACCTGAATAACCCTAAGGGTGTAATAATCAAAAGCCAAATGAAGGAAACAATTTGATGTCAATCTCGTGAATTCTTGGAACTGGGTTCTGGTTTCTTTTACATTAATGGTTGACAAGATTGCCATCAAGAGTTGTATATAAGGTATGTCTACACTTTAGTTGCAAGTACAGTGTTGAGATACCTGTGTTAGATTTAAGCAGAGTACTGATCTAACCACTTCAACATAGTGCTCTAAGCAAGGTATTACCATGGTGAAAAATTGTGGAAACAAAATTACTTTAGTAGGAAAAGTAGCAAAGAAAATATGGTTCCTCAATGACAACTTRCTTCTTGTAAGGATCGTTATTTGGGACAGGTAGTTTTCAAACTTGTTTTAGCCCCAGTTATGAGCAATAGGTTGTGTAAGGTAAAGGGAGGGAAACCTGATCAGCTGAGGAGGGAGAGAGAAAAGAAGCACAAGGGTCAAGAACTATTTCAGGAATGAGCTGAAATCTGTTTGTTTATTTATTTAGTTTAGTTAGCAGGGAATATAGCAAGGTAGATGGMAACCATTTCAGGGCACAACACTTCTCTTGCTGTTACTAGAAAATGCCAGTTTAAGGGTTAATGACACATTTGGGTGGGTGAGCAAGGAATGTGGAAAGGATATGATATGAGAGAAGAAAATCTGAGAATGGCCTGGATTTACCCCATTTACATTGACCTGTTCCTCTAGGCTCCTTCTGGGTTTCTTCTATTGTCACCCGAGTTTTCTGTAGAAAGAGAGATACCCACTTCCAGSAGTGATTCAGAAGTTAAAAAGGCCTACAAAGCCTCATCTAATTTCACTGTAAGTTCTGCTGTGACCTGATGACCTCCAAAAGCCCCTTCTAACATCAGTTGCCTCTGTGGCCCCATGATTCTTGACACCACCATCTCGACCTAGCCCCTCTCTCCATTGACAGGAGAACTAAGGAGGAATACCCTCCTTCACATGCTTCTGGTAAATTCGAGCATACAATGGAACCTGAGCCAGGAAAAACGAATATTTTCAGTATGAGTGACAAAGAAAAGTGGTTGATTGAGCATAGGTRGAGTCTTCGGGTGAGCACTGTCACTCTAGAATGAAAGATATCCAATTGCCCTGAAAGTATATAGGATGKGATTTTCTTTGTGATTTCTAGAAACTAAAATTAATCTCAAATGGGAGCAYTTTGAAAAGGCATTTGAGCTGTCCTTCTTGCTTTTCTGCAGAAAAATCTTGGTATCCATTTCATCTTATAGGAGTTATTTCAGTGCAGATACCAAATATTAGCCAGGACATGTCCGTGCTAATCCACCTTTAAGACAAGATGCAATCACATTWTTTGTTAATTATATTAGGCAGAGGCATGCTGGCTTTTTGGAAACTAAAATTCAAAATTTCTCATGAAACAGAGTAGAAAAGTATTTGTTTGTGAAAATGCCATTGGAGGTTGTTATTCAGGAATTTCTCACTGGGTAAGAATTAAAGTTTCCTACAAGGTCTTTATCTTGTTTAATATAACTAGTGACTAATAAAACTTATCTTGTTTAATAATGGATGAACTAATTATCCCTATACATGTTTAATCCTTCTTAAAACCTGYTAAGCTCTTGGACTTGCTGCTATCATGTGGCAATCAGTTCCACAGGTCAATTATCTATTGTGAAAAAATGTCTTCCCCTTTATCCTCTCTCAATGTCTCGCCATCCCATTCCATAGGATGCTTCATTATTCTTGTAATATGAAACGGGGTAATTGGGAACAACCAATTTCATGATCTCTATCACATCCCTCATGTTTGTTTATCATCTTTTTCTCCTGGTCTACCTTTTATTGTAAGCATTTTTTTGTGCCTCAAACTTCTCTAGGCTCCATTACCGAACCCTTGCTTTCGTCTGTTTTGAYGGTTACAGTAAGTTAGGCTTGGAATTCTACCATTTTTCTCACCATTTTATTGATAGTCACATAAATTATAATGGTGAACATGTCACTGTCATTGGCTAGTCTTATAAATGTTGCAGCAGTTATAATTGGTGGTTCTACTCACTGTCCTAAGTTGCTTAGCCCACATGTATGCCGCAATTGYTCTTAATAAATCACCGTGTGTCTACAATTACGACACTGGGGAGTTGTTGTTATTTCCTTTTTCTAATTAAAAGCAAATAATTCAGGTAGTGATGTATTATCCACTAGAGATGCAGAAAGACCAGAACTTTGCTCCTTGCTGCAGTGTCTGATTTTGGCTGCTGACTGTTTATGTGGCTTCAAGGGGAGTCTATGCTTTCCCTGGGCAAACTCACAGAATAAGGCATGAAACTCCTAAAATTAGTTTAACAAACCCAGTGCCTCATGCTGAGCATATCTCTTAGATATGGGATTAGAAACCCAAGTTTTCCCATTCTGCCTGTGTCTGGAGTTATCATCTCTTCCAAAAGCGCAATGAATATTTAATTAAATTGGAACAGATTTACTGGAAGAGATTGTGAGACCCACAATCTCCTGGACTATCTCTTGGTGGTTAGGGTATTCTCCTGGGAGGTAGAGAAATAGAGATGTGGTTTCAAACCCCCTCAGGAGAAAGAGAAACTTGCACCTGGGACTGCCCCGCTCCAGGTGAAGCCATGAAACTTTTGAATATAAAGGAGTCAGCAAGAGGGTGATAAATCTCCCTGTCTTGGATGTGTTTCTCTGTGCTCTGAGAATGTTTCTGGCTTGGGTGTTGTGAGCCAGATAGGCAGGGAAACCACCTAGTTTGCAAATCCAGCCCATGGTGGAATGAGAATAGGTGTGGAACACCTTGGCAACACGAGCCTGTTGCAGAAGAAGGTTTTACTGGAAGAATGATGGCTGTGGTAACTCTTTTGGTCTGGAGATAAATTGKGAGGTGAGGTTTGTGGACAGTCAGTATCTTTATTTAAACCAAGTCTTTTCACTGGAAAAAAAAAAGGTAGGTGTTTTAGATAAACAAGACCCAAATACCTTTTTTTTTTGGCTTGCAATAAACTCAGAAACATTTCATGTAAATAACAAATTGCACTATTTATGATAGTTTAAATTTAAATTTTCTTGTGTAATCTAGTCCAAAGGAAAGATAGAAATTTGTGGAAACCTAGATATCTACAAGGTCAGGCAAAATTTGACAATTTTGAGGGTCTAAAACCTAACCTTTGGCTTTTGCAAAAATTTTCAAAAGCTGCGGCTTTGACTTTTTAACACTGTTTTTCACCAAAAGCATTACAGGGAGCCAGCCAGTAGCTATAGCAATTAAACACATGAATCAGTCCTGTTCAGGGTTCCCATCCTCCAAGAAAGGAGCATTAGGGACAGCAACAGGGAATGATRACGGTTAGAAGCAGATGGTGAGTAAACTGTTAAGAGTCCAACTTCATTAGCATTGCTTTGATAGATTAATGGTGCCCTGAAATCCTGCCAGGTAGGCTGTTGCCAAAGGTGCCATCTGCGTAGAAAAGCATACACATTAAGAAATTCAGAAGAAAAAAAAAAAAAAAAAAGGAAAGGAAAAAAAAAGAACAACTAGCTCCATCAGTAACACCCCAAGTTATTTCCACCCACCATGTGCTGATGGATAACCAGAAAGCCATTAGCAATTATAAAAATGGTGAATTATGTTGAAAAATAAAAATTATATTGGAATGTCATGCTCTGTAYTTTCAGGCAGTGGGTCTTCTCAATTAATGCAATAATATCTTCTATTATCATTATTATATTGTCAACAACATCAGCATAATTGTATTTATTATTTTTACCATTCCTTGCAATGTGGACACACCTTAAAGGCCAGATGCTGTATGACTTTTCATTTCAGTGGTAAGAGGTAAACCCTGCCCCAGAGAGTTKAAGTTTAGCAAAGCATTTTTCAAATCCCTCCTAGTTTAAACAGAAACTATTTCTATTTMATTCCCATTCAAGCCAATACCTGTTTCATAATCAGTTTGTCAACCCTGAATGAGTTGGGCATGTTTCACAATCAAAAAGTAAAACATAGAAACAGGAGGGTTTCAGGGGGTARGAAAAGGTGGCCAAGATTTCAGGTGGGGAATGATGACCAAGACTGAGCCATCATCTCCCCTGACAGATTCTTTGCATTTGTTGTGTAAAAAGTTTTTTTTTCCTAGCTCCCTGTAGCTCTGTGGGGGTGAGTGAAAGTTTGGTGCTGCCCTGGATTAGGAACATGGGAATTATCAGCGTCCTGGTGGTCGAGTAAGAGATGTCATTCAGAAGAGCTAAATCCCTCACAGTTCTCCTTTCCTCCTAATTCACTTCACCTGCAAGCAAATCTGTTCCTAAACATGATTCATTTCTGTATAACAAGATACAACAGTGAGATTATTTCAGGAACCTCATCAGGCTTGCCGGGTTTCAGTGCATTATCTCTGATAACAAGAATCAAAGATCCAAGCTCTTCCCACTGCAGCCAATTTGCAGAACRCTCACCTGTAGCACGATCAAAAAGCCTGTGGGCTACATCAGCCTTGCCTAAGGTCTGTAAAGCTGCCCAGCCTGGTGGTGTGAAAACAAGAATGGAGGTTGTATGGACTGGTGTCTTGTTTGGAAAAGTTGGAGAAGGCTGAGGGGTAGGAAAGTATCAGTGTGACATTTTTATTTGAGTAACAAAAACCAGGCCAGGTAAAGAATACCTTGACTCCAGGCTCCCTTACTCAAATTAAGTGTCTCCATTCACGTGTCTCTATCAGCTGGTGTTCAAACTCCTATTTTTGTCCATATGAGAGAGATTCATCTGACCAAATGYAAGTGGGTGGTTCACCCTTCCAACCATGGGCTTTTTCTAGCATTTTTGATACCCCAGGGTGCCAGGAAGGACCAGAAGGGACCTCATGGTCTCCTATAAATCCCAAGTAAAATATGCAAGGACTATAAACACGTATCAGATATGCCATGGTTTCTCAAATGGCACTAAATATCTGTGTGAGTAACTGAGTCAAGCCTATGTTCATGTAGTTGTACCTCTAAATTTAGGGGTCTGAATATAATATTGAATAACACCACTCTTGTGCTGAACTGACCTCTGATAGCAGATTTTTCAGGGGTAAACACTCAACAACCAAACAGAACCAAAATCAAACTTTATTTGAACAGTACACTTTAGTCAGGTAGGCCTCACTCAGGGTGAAATATTGCCCCAGATTCCTGACTTTTGGTCCAAACAGCTTACCAGCCTATTGCCAACCTTGTACAAAGTGCTGGGGAGTTGAACGCAAACCCAACCTACATTCCAACAGCAGCTGAGCAAAATTTTAATCAGTGATGGCAACAGACAGAAAGAGTAGATGGAGAGGGAGATACCGGGAAAGGAGGGTGGTAATATTGATGACATATAATTATGTGCCATATTAGCAAAGGCTGGGCAGGTGGGGCGGTATCCATTACAAATGTTGGCTGTGTTTAACATGTTGGTGAGCTCTGAGTCACTTGCACAATGTTGACCGTGACTTCAAGTCGGTTTAAACCGAGCTCAGTTGCGTTCGAGGCTTAGCTCTCGATTCTCCACCTTCCTTAAGAATGTTYTCAGATCTCACCAGCCTCAAACCAAGCTAAATCCATGTATTAATCACAATTAGCTGGCATGATGCTGCACACGGTTTTTCATGAGTCGTGGTGAGAATATCCATGGATTCAGCCAGACTTGCAAAAAATTTCCCAGGAAAGAAAACACAGAGAATGTCCAAAGTTCATGTTAATGTTGATTCACGGCATATTGATTTTCCAAGGAAGCAATAAATCTCCTGTGGATTTAATATTTATTCTGACCTATCCTTAAGAACCATGAAAAAGAATTGAATGGAATTAACTATACTCCATTACAGTAATCTTYCAGCAATGTTTTTGCCTTCATGCTAAATTAACAATGTCTGCAATGTTTTTCAATTTATTTTTAATATGGACTAGCCTAGACTAAGTCTAGATTTGCAATTTACATACTCCATTGTTTGGCTAAAGAAAGCCATTTTAGTTATCCTTATGTTTTAACCTGTTAAGGTTCTTTTTACTTTTAGAACACTGCACATGCTCAATTTACTTTATTAGCAGACTCCCAAAATCTTACTGATATTGTGAAAACACATTTTAAAAAAGCCYTAAAGGTTCATTAAACATTAGAGGCAATTGAGAACTGAGAACAGGATGTTATACTAATGTTCTGTATAATGCAGACTATTAAGTTTTTTGTCTATTTTTACACTGAGTCTCATAATTGTGACAACAGTAAAAAATCTCAATCTTTTGAAGTCTAATACCCAGGGTAGGGACTTGGACCTGCAGTTGGAGGGATTAAGATTTTAAACTGTTTCAGTGGGTCTTGTTTGTATATGTCCATGTGTTGCTTTTTTCACATTCACATTCACAGCTTCTCTGGGCAACATGTGCCCGTGCCTCACCACCCTCACAGGGGAGAATTTCCTCTTTATCTGTTCTAATTTAAGATATTGCCATTTGTGAGTCAAGACTGTGAACCCTAAAAATTCTTGCAGCCTTTCAGAAAGAAGTGGTTGTTTGTATAAAATATTCCCCGATCTCTAGTACCCCAGTGAAAGAAGACACACCAAAAGTACAGCAGGAAAATTAAATTGTCTGCATCAATTTGAAGGCTTATTCTGCCTTATTAACTACCTATTTATTTTCCATTGGCATTTTTATACATTGGAAARAATGCCAAAATACGGAGGCATATCAGATTATATGATATGGTGTAYCTCAGACAGCACATGCACTGTACTGCTTTATGTTTCAATAACTACTAATAGTCTTCCAATATACCATTTATCCAAGATTTTCAGTACCCAAGATAGATTCTTTTATACCTTTTGAACTAAAGACACAGCTTGATTTTTTATTATTGTTATTTTAATTACTTGAGGGTTCATCTTTCTGCTTCTCCATTTCCCTCTGSTTCTGATGAGAATAGTTTCTGTACCTCCACCTCTCATTTATTTTCAATTTCTGAAGTGCAGTTTAAGGAGTGCCTACACCCAAACAACAGTGACTAAGACTTTGAAATAACATGAGGCATCTTTAACTTATTCTCCAAACGTGTAGCAATGAGTGAGGTGCAGCCTGAAGAAATTGGGTGAGACAATTTCCCAAGTAATGAATTAATAAATGTTGCAATGTTTGTTAGTGCCAGCCGAAATCTCAACTTGGCATGCTAGAACGTGATCAGAGCTCTCCTTGCAGCCACCTTTGCTTTGCTGGACAAGGTGCTCCTGTTGTATTCAACTAATGCTAAAAAAGGAGGATTTTGTATCTAAATTATGCTTTGAAACAAATACTGAGGAGGAATTCCACAGAGCAATACCTGGAATAATGGATCAGGATCAAACTGAGGCTGAGATATGTTCCTGTTTCCAAGAAGAGCAAGGCTTCATGACAGTCCTGCTCCAGCTGACACTGGAATCTGCTCAACCACACAACCATCTCCYATCACCACCATGTACCTTTATCAGGAGTGATTTTTCAGCCTCTTGTAAGATAGAATAATATACATGTCATACCCGCGCTTGCCTGATCTAATTTTAGCTATCCTAAATTTGGATATTTATGTAAACTAGCTATCCAAAGTGTCTTTACAGGTGAGAGACAGGGAGACAGAGGCTCCTTGCTGGCTCTCTAGATTGCTGGCATCAGCTGGGCTTGTCTTGGAGGACAAGGGACCATAACCAATTATTTTAACTAAACCCCTTGCACTGATATGACTGAAAGACAACCAGGTTGGTCAGAGGGATGGAGCAGCTCTCTCATGGGAAAAGATGGAGAGAATTGGGGTTGTTCAGTCTAGAAGAATAGAATGCTTCTGAATGATCTGATTGGGGTCTTCCAGCACCTGAAGGGAGCCTGAAAAAATCATGGAAAAAATCACCTTTTACAAGGGCATGTAGTGTCAGGACAAAGGGGAATGATTTRAATGGTTTCAAACTGAGAGAGGGCAGGTTTAAATTAGGTATAAGGAGAAAAATTCTTGTGAGACACTGGAGGAGGTTGCTGAGAGAAGCTGTAGCTGTACTGCACCCAGAAGTGTTTAAGGCCAGGTTGGCTGGACCTGTGAGCAACCAGGTCTAGTGGAACGTGTCCCTGTCCATGGCAGAGGGGGTGGAACAAGATGATCTTGAAGGTTCCTTCCAAAACAAACCATTCTAAGGTGCATCCGTCACAATGGCTCTGACACTCAAGTTGCTTCATTTTGGAGCTGAGCTAATGGAATCACRGAATCATAGAATAGAATCATAGAATGGTTTGGATTGGAGGTGACCYTAAAAATCCTCTTGTTCCAACCCCTTGCATTGAGCAGGGACACGTTTCCCTAGAGCGGGTTGCTCAGAGCTCTGTCCTGCACCTCCAGGAAGGTGTAGTTCTGAAAAACCAGCTGATAAATTTTGAGACAGATGCAGCCTYGTGGTGAGAATACCCTGTTCCCTGCAGTGAAGCACAAACACTGTTGGCTTTCCCATGTTATTTGTGATTCCTGTTAAGCATAAGCTTAAGGGCCTTCCTGRCTTGGAGTCTCAAAAATATATGTCCTGAAGCCAAATTTTCAACAGCARCCTGTCATGGGGGAGGGAGGGAAACTCCAGCACCAGCTATCTAACTTTACCCCATCATATTTGGTATCAGAGRCCTTCTCACTTGCAAAACAAAGCACACAATAGTCAGGAGCAGGGGCCCTTGAGATGCCTGGTATTTTATCTTCCCTATCTTTAAGGGATGTTAGTCCTCACTTCTCAACCTCAGATGGTTGTTGTGAAGATTAATTAGTTAATACTTTTACAGCACAGAAAATGTAAAGTGCTACTATATAAAAGTATTATTGAGTGCCTGCAGGGTCTTGCTGTCTAATGTGGCTGAATGGGAGAGGCTCTGAACCATGGAGATTAGGCAATTTGAGAATAGTTCTTTTCAAATTGCATTATTTTTAACTCTTTGTTRTTATAATATCCTCTCAACAGGGTTTGAAAATATTTACCCTATTCATTGTATTTTTCTATTTTCTTTAACACTCACTTTTAAATAAGCACAAGTCCTATGTTTTTGTCTGCATATAGAGTTGTATTGGTTTAAACAAAGGTGTGATTTTACACCAATTTCATTTATCCTAATCCTTTTATTTCAATTTTAAATTAAACTTATTCCAGTTTGGCATAAGCTGATTCAGAACAAGTTTATGATAAGAGATAARCCACTCTAAAAGTGAATTTAGTGTGTCCACATAGGGATTTGCTCTACTTTAAGCAAGGCTAAGAATTTGAACACAGGTTATTGTGRCATGAGCTAGAAAATGAATTTACAGCTTGCAAATGAATAAGAAGTACCTGCTAATGCACTTAACCCTGAGCAYCTCCTCGCCAAAAAACTTAATTTTAATCCAGAGATAACCTACCTGCAATTACTGTCCTGTCTAAAACAGGGTGAAAACATGCACATATTAAATTATAAGATCATGGAGTAGTCTGGAAGAAACCTTTCAGATAAGTGTGTTCCAGCCCTCCTGCCATGGACAGGGACATCTTCCACTGGACCAGGCTGCCCATGCCGTCTGAACTTGGTAAATGCCCAATGCAAATGGGAGAAAGGGGGAAAATATTTAGGAAGGACCATCCAACAGCTTGGACTGCTGTTCTCTACCTTGCAGGAATGCATGAGAGGATGGAGGGAGGTTGGCTGCCATCCAGCTGTGTGTCTAACTGCTCACAAACTCCAAATTCACCCTTCTTGCTCAATCTTATTTGTGAGCTCTGGTTTGGCTGCCTCGATCCGTGCAAAMGTGTGTATGGACAAGCTCGGGATCGCTGCTGTCCCAGTGAGTCACTCTTAYCCCCACCACAATTGTGGCCATCAACGCTGCTTTTGTCTTCACTCATGTAATTGCACAACTGGCAGACTGATGGGTGGCTGGTGGAAAATCAAATTCATGCAGAGGTGTTAACAGAAAGGGATGGAATGCGGCTTGTTCTGCTATGAGAGCAGGAAAAAATAAGTAAAGGAAAAGAGAAAATAAAGGAAAATAGAAGACAAATTAATTAAAGAGAGAGGAAAAGAATTCTTTTGTTCCTTGTGCCAATATTAGCAATAGACATACTGTGGATAAAAAACACAATGAAAATTCTTTTTTTATTCTAATTTTGGGTAATATTGGGTCAAAATATCTGATGCAAAACACTTCCAAGGAATCAAAATTGGATTGCATGTGAAAAATTAATGTTTTCCTACAGTATATATTTTTACTTCTCCTTAATTATTCAAATTTTTAGTTACCTGGTGTCTGTCAAGCACTGATAAACATGATTAGCAAAACAAATAGGGGTATTAAGAATTTTCCCCTTCACTTAATTTTTTATTGCATTCAAAACAGACTGAGGTTTCTATAAAATAAAAAAAAAAAAAACCCTAAATTTAGGCTCTCAAAACCTTTTTTAGAAACTTAGGTGAGAACCTTATTTAGCAAAGATCATAAGCACATGTTTAAATTGATCTTGGTTCAGGAATGTGCTTAAGTATATGCTTTAATCTGATTAAATATGTGTTTAATGTTAAACACATGTTGAAATGCTTTGCTGAATTGTGGCCTGATTTTCAAAAGTGTTAAGTACCTTGAACATCTCATTAAGGTCAAGAAAAGCTGCATGTCTTCATGCTCTTACCCATCAAGACATTTTCTTACATGTTTAAATTCAGATTTAGGAGCCTAGCCATTATTTTTTTTTTTTTTTTTAGTAAAATTTTGGACTCGGTTTTGCTGAAGATAAACACAGTAACATCTGGATTCATACCTTATCGGAACTATCTACCACTAATGAGTTTTCAAAGTTGGACTGAAGGACTGAAAACTTCAGCACAGCTTCAGTTTGTTTGGTTTTCTTTTGTTTTTGTTTTTAAAATGTAATTTTTAGTGCTCTTTGTTTCCATTTGGAAAGGCTCTGCTATTTCCAGTTCCAGCCAACACTGAGAAGTGAAAAGGTGTGTAAAAGAGCTATTACTACTAACATTATTAAGTGCTGACAGCATTCTTAGTTCAGTACAAGACAGGAATGAAGGCAGACCCTTCTTTGCAGATCCAGGTAGTCTGGATTAATTTCAAATTCCAGATGGCTTTTCAGGGTGGTTTCTATTTTATCTGAAATAGTTTTCCTTTTTCTAAGAAAAACAAAGACATAGTTTAGGCTTAGAAAGATTTTTTCCGTCCTGTATGCTAAGATTATAACAAATTAAAGACCAGCCATGTTTTGGCTGCTAAAACTTCTAAAAGTTTGCTCAATCCTATTGCTCTTTTTGTCATTGTTCTTAAGAAGAAACACTGTCTTTTGAACAGCTTCTCACTGCATAAATTTATATAAATATATATGTAGGCTTTTGCATAATTTTTTTCTTCGCAAGGAACATTCCAATGAACTTCACCCACGTATTTTGCTTTACATCAATAGCAGCTTTCCTCTTGACTCAGAAAAGCTTTAGATCTAACCTAAAAAGSCTTTCTGCAGCTGAGCCTTKCTAAGGGCAGGTAAATCCCAGCCTKTTGCCACCTGCTTATATTCACTGTGTTCTTCCAGCCCCCTCTCTTCCTAAGAAGATRTTTCTCACTTCTGCCCCCACCACACGCACAAAATGTCAGGGCAGCAGCTGCTGATCAGGTTTTGTTAAAGTGCTCTGGAGGAAAACACCTGCTTGCTCTTGAGCAGACCTGGGAGGTGATGCAGCTGCACCAGGATGCTTCTGCAGCTCTGTATTTGTGTGAGACCCCTTCCCAAAAATAGCAGATCAATAATGAAGCACAATTTACCCCAAACYGTTCCCCTTTGTCCTCCCTGCTCCCAGAGACGCTCCTTCTACAAAATATTTAACCATGCTGGAATATGGGACAAGATTTTGATGCTGCTCTTCATCTTAATTAACAGAAATTTCAAAATACATTTCTCAGAGTTATCATGAGGTCTTGTGGACTGCAAAAGGGATGGCAAATTTTCAGGATGCAGGAATGTGGTGACGTTTTTGAAGATTTTGGGAGCAGACTGGCACTGATCCTTGCTCTGCTCCTGTGTGGGCAGAATGTGATGTGTGGCTGTAGCCCTTCAAACAAGTCACTCAATCCTTTAGTTTGGTCTCACCTAACATTAACTATCTAAAACATGTCTAGTTGCCCAGGCTCCCTCTACAGATTATGAAGAGAAATCCATTAGGTGATTCATCCCAGAACCATGAAATTATTGACTCATTTAATCCATGACATCCATCTGCTCATGTTTGGACTGTAGAGGGAATTCAGGCAATTATCTTATATTAAACATTATGTTTTAGATGCCTCATATAAAATGAAGCCATCCCAAAAGCTTTATCAAGAATGCTTGACTATCAGATCAGCAGAAGAATTGCTTTGGTACCTTTACTCCACCTCAGCTGATTCACAAGCTTGTTTCCTTATCGGGACTTGTTTTCTGTGTTCCAGATTAATGATAATCATGATAATTCTTTAGGGAGATTAAGTAATCCTCGCAGTCACCATGTAATAGGTAAATACAGATATCACTGGTTTGCAGATGAGGAAATAGTCAGTGAGAGTTTAAATGACTTGTTCTATCTAATTTAATCTTGTTTGAGTTAATCTAATCTATGTTTTATAAATAAATCACACAATCCCTGTGATATGTAGGCAATAGACAGTCAAGACAGTGCTGGAGACAGTGCTCAGGAATTCCTAGCTCCCAGGCCTATCTTTGTCCCACAAAACCACTCCTTTAAGAACTAAGACACAACAGCAAATAATCTTAAAAGTTTCCATGAAGTATTACTAGGTCATGTTTTTTAATGCAACTGAAGTTCTGAAAACACTGCTCTGCTCGTGTCTTGCTTTCTCTGAACAGATTGGGATAAGGGCTCTTGCTGCACAGAAGAGCTGGGTGTATGAGGAAATGGATGACAGAACTGTATGGTTGGTGTGATTTATCTTACTCCTTTGGAGTGTTATCTGGGATAAAAGAAGACATAAATCCCATTGAGAACCAGGTGATACAGYTTTCATCTTAACTCTTTCACCTAAGAGTTACGGGGGTATTAAAATTATTGAGGGAAAAATATTTGTTTGAATTGTTTTATTACTTTGATTTTGAAGTTTTTTTTTAGTTTGAAAATTTTATTACTTTTTAAAACAAATTGTTTCTAATCAGGTAGTGTTTACTCCTAAGAATTGGAATATGTTTGTGAGAGGGCCATTATTGACAGTGTCCTTACTGGGAAGCAGAAGCTCAGATCTATAAGTCACTTTTGACTTACGTGAGAGAAAGGATGAGGTCCACTCTGCCCGAGTTGCTGCCTGCTAGAGCAAGAAGGATGAAGCTTCAATTCCACTTCCTAGCTCAGATAAAATGCGGAATGAACCAGCCTGGAATGAAGGTTTAACCTTGGGAGTATTTGCTATCTCAGGGCGAAATCTGTTTTCTTTGGGTTTTTTAAGTGGTTGGTAAAAGTCAGTGGTTTCTTTGTGGAATTGGGAAAAGGTTTTGGAATCTTACAAAGGATGTGGAGGAGGAAACAATTGTTTTATTTGGTTTMTTCAGCTGGTAACACAGATCTGATTGAGATACATTGGAAGGGAACATATTACAGTACAGTTGTAGAACTGACTTTTGGGGGTTCCCCAAAATGCAGGGTGCATTTAGAGAGAGAATTGCAGTTTCCAGTCTGTTACACCTGGAAATGATCTCCATTCTCAAATGAATGATTTCTTCCCTGCTCAGTTTTTACTGAGGGTGCAGCCAGTGCGGCCTTCTCTGATTAAGCTCTATCTCGGAAACACGGGGCAATCACTTCTCCACAGAAACATGTTCTACCTCTTTCAAAGCCTCTGGTTAAATTTTTATCTAAGTCATCAGATTTAGCAATTTGTAACTGATCTAATCTCTCTGCAAAATCCTTGCTCACCGAAACTGTATCCAACAGCTCTTCACTGCAAACCTTGTTGTTCTTATAAAAATAGAACCGCAAATTATGTCGGTGTCTTTTCTTTATACTCTCTCTCTTTCTTTTTTTTTTCAACTTCTTATGACCTATCGCCCTTTCTTTTAACCTAAATCAAACAGATTTTCAGATTTGCTTAACAATAGCACTTTATGAATCATATCACCAATTGCCAGCTATCATACAGTGAAACAGCTAATAGTGTATAATTAACATTATAGGCAAGTAATGAATCACATCATCATTGCTGACTGTCTACCACATTATTAAAAAGATAGATTTAAGCAATCACAACTTCCTTTTTATTTTCTTCTCTCCTTCCCCCCAAGTACTGTAAGAGGAAAAGGAAATTCCAGTTGTGTGTGTAAGCTGTTATTTCTATCAAACAACATGATTCATCAAAATAATTGCAATAATCACTTACATAGGGGAAAAAAAAAAAACCTAAGACAGGTAAATAGGTTAAGATTTTCTGTAAMATCATATTTGCTGTCAGCATGTGCATTCAAAAAAGCAATTTGCTGAGACCAAGAATATCTATGAGCAGAAGGAATAAAAAATTCGGTCAGAAAGCCACAATCCTATACCCTGCAATTTGGAAAATTATTAGATTTCACCTTTTTTAGCCTGGGGGAAAGAAGATTCAGGGGAAACTTCCTTGTTCTCTGCAACKACCTGACAGGAGGTTGTAGACACATAGGGGATAGGCTTTTTTCCCAAAAAACCCTGTAAGATAAAGTWAAATGGCCCCAARYAGTGCCRGGGRAGGTTTTGATTGGATAACAGGAATAATTTCTTCACCAAARGGGTCATCAGGCACTGRAACAKCTGCCCAGGGAAGTGGTTGAGTCACCATCCCCAGAGGTATTTAAGACATGTAGATGTGACACTTGGGGACATTGTGGGCTTGGCAATGGTGGGGTAATAACTGAAATCTTAGAGGGTTTGTTCACCCTCATCAGTTCTACAATTCCAGGATTCTCCAGGCTTCATCATGCAGTAGCTATTCTCCAAGAATTTAACAAAGATGGTCTTTATACCTCCAGGTTTAGGTCAGAAATTTTTCCCCAAGTTAGGCAACATATTCCAACACCCTGTTTCACATCTTCTGTNNNNTTTTTTTCCTTTGGCCAATAATTCTGCCCAGATCTCAGCATCAAGATGGTGATTTTTCATCTCATATTTCACTGAAAATAGTGATGATACTGTGGAAATCTTCTCTTCCTGCTCTCCCCACACAGCTYTCCTTTTGTTCCAACTGGATGAAAGTCACCAGAAGCTCTGCCAGAGCTATTAATACATTGCAAACAGGCWTTTGAAGAGAACCAATTCCAATAAAGTCCTAAATAATACACCCACCAGGTCAGGTGAAGAGTGCCTGCCAAGCAGTTTCAGTGACCTGCTTGCRTCATTCAATCTGATCAGTGGAGGAGCAACAACTGAAGGTAATRATAAAGCAGCAGAACATTCATTTTCACTGACCCTTAAGTGCAACCCAGGAACTCACCTTGTTAAAGCTATTTAMGCAGAAGTTGAACAGATATTTACTTAAAGAGAATCAGGGCCTTTTGACTCCTTTGTATAAGAATAATGAAGGATCATAATGATGATTCTTCAAATATGTATCTTCCCAACATCCCTCATATTTCAAAATATACTTYCAGGTAGGTAGAGCATAAATACCTTCTTCAAGGGTATTGAAATAAAGTTTTCTGCCTCAGTGGAAAATATCTTTGATACCAAACCAACCTTCCTCCTATATATTTTTATTGTTGATTTTTTTTTTAAGTACTCTGAAAGATGTTAACAGGAAAATTTTAAGCTCTTTGAAAAAACGCATTTCCGGGTTTTTTAATTTGGTCAAAGAAAAGAAATTAAGCTGTTCTTAGGTTCTTTTGTTGTATTAACAGTTTAATATTTTTCTCCTTCATTTCTTCTCAATTTTTCACTTCTTTCTTCTGAGCAATTCTTTCCCTACCTTTACTTCTACTTTGGTAATGGAAAAAAGAAAAAAAAAAAAAAAGAAATTTTGGATGAGGCTTATTGAGTTAATCATCATAGTCTCACTTTTTTGTACTGGAAACACCTGCAGAAGGAAGATTCTCTGATTTAGCTCTTCCAAGGATGCCTATAGCCATCTTTTGAGTACAAAGTATGCCTATGGCAACTGGTGTAAGTGTAAATACATGAAGTTAAATGAAGCATTACCACCCAGAAATGAAAACTTGAAATAAACTTGATATTCCCTTCTCCTTTGATATTTCCCCCCTCCTTTTGCAAGCCAAAGTATAAAAGGGAATAAAAAAAATGAGGGAAGAACTTGAAAAATCACTGGTATTCAGGCTCTTAAAGAAAATTTGGGAAGAAATACTTTTGAAGATTTCCATTAGCTACACTTTTTAAGATCATGATAACAATAAGAAACTCACAGAGAAACTGTCACAAAAACCACCCAGTGTGYAAATATCAATTCAGTGTAGCCCAGCAGAGGTTGGCTGTATTGAAATGGATTTCTTCACAGTCACAAATAGTTAAAGGGGTCAGTCAGAAGCAAAAAGTCAGCTCATTTTTATCCTTTTAAGAAGATTTGAACATATAAAACTCCTTCCTACAAGTTGATACTGACCATGTAGATGATGCAACGTATAAAAGAAAATGGGAAACAGGATCCTGGGTTGGTGTCACAGCAGTTGGGCGGCCGAGCTGCGAAGGAGCAGGTCTGGATTACGACCTCTGTTCCCAGGCTTGTTTATGTATTTTGCATTAGGCAGTCACTGAATAAAACAAACCTGGGAGCTCTGCCAGGGGCTGTCCACACCCAAACAGTTGCAGAATTGGGACCTCAGTCTTTCCCACAGATATGTTTGTCAGTTTTTCCATGCAAAAAAAGTAAAATTTTCTCCTATAATGTCAGTCACTTTTTTTTCTTCCTCAATAGCATTTGAAGCAACATTTTAAAAAAGTGTTTATTTATGTTATTCTGTGAATTATTTTCCCCATTGGTAACATTTTAGGTATTTTGTTGATGTTGTTCCCATTTCCTGGGCTGTTTGATAGATATGTTGATACTATTCCCATTTCCCGGGCTATTTGTCAGATATGTTTTTCCTCTTGAACTACAGAATAATTTATTGCTTTATGGAATTATAACATCCAAAACCCAAACTGACTCTATTGACATTTTCCTTTAAGAGATGTCTCCCACATGTTACCAAATTACATTTCAGTGTGTCTCACTGAATCCAAATAGCATTTCTGGTATTGGTCAATGCACAATTGAGTTGCCTGCTGGAAAAAAAAAAAAAAAATCAAGCTGGTATAAGTGTCAATTTTGAAGTAATAATTACAGTTTTATGCAGTAACATATTTATTATATTATCAAATTAATACACCTTTTAGCATGTCAGGGTCTGTGGGTAATTATAGTTTAGCATTGTGGTAATAATTTGTATGATTTATGTTACCTATGGAGCAGAACTGAAAGCCAAAAAGCTGTCTGGCATAATTACTGTTAAGAGGTAAGATCAACAGATATCCCCAGCCAAAAGAACACAGCCCTAAGGGTAGCAGACTCAAACAAGGAGAAGTCACCTCAGGTATTTGCTTTGCCTTTTCTCACCTGAGACAAGGCCCACCCACTATTCCAGGCTGTGTTAACAGGAATTGGGTACTTTTACGTTGCTGCTCTTTCCACTGACCTTGAAATTCTCATTTTAAATCGAGACATAGGAAAGTGGTAGTGAGGGACCCTTTGCAAGGCCTAACTCTTCTGAAATGTGAAGAAAAGGGTTTTCCATGAGATGAAAGTGGGTGTATTATTGTGGTTTCTCTACTTTCCATTGATTTGGGCACAGAAAATATTTTTCTTTTGTGTCTGTGCTCTCACCTATATTTTTTTTTGTTCTAAGTGCTGCGCAAACAGAACAGAAATAGTCCTTACACGAAAAGTCTATGCAAAGCTAATTCCACACAGCTAAAATTTATTACAGTTAAAGAAGATTCATGAGTGACTTAGCAGCTTGACTAGAAATAGGCTGAAAGTTGCCAGTGTGTTACCCCCAGTTTCTGTGTATTTATGCAAATAAAAACATGGAAATGCAAAGGATACCCTAATTTCCTTTCAAAGCTCAGACCTGCCCTGGCAAATACTTCACACTTTTCTTTTTTTTCCCCATGAAATAAGATTTCCAGCGTTTTTACAGAAATAGAAACATCTCAGAAGCAATCTAAAAATCTTGCCACAAAAATAATGATCACACAGTCCAGGCAAAACCGTAAAAGTGTCTTGCTTCCTTCTCCACTTCCTCCTCAGCATCCCCCTTCCGAATGGAAAATGAATGTCTGGTATCGTGTTCTGTGCAGGTTGCAAACTCAAACCTCAGATGATGAAGGTTATGAACAAAGGCCAAGATCCACAGAACCATTTAAATACGTAATTCTAATTAATTTATATGTGCCTGATCCTGAAAACATTTATGTATGTACTCAACTTTCACCGGCCCTCTGATCTTSCTGGAGTCAAGGACATTACTCACCTGCTAAAATAGAGGTCTGAGAAYTGAAGTTYGGTGAGGAAATATCAAATGGAGAARGTCCTGCCAGCAAGTCACTCATCTACCAAATTACAGAATGTCACAAACTGTGCCTGATTTTTGGGAGGAAGAAGTTGTTMTTTTCCTTCCTACTCTTGTGTCACYTTATTTCTGGAACTCTGTTCTGCTAYGGAAAAGTAGCAGAAAAGCCCCAGGTACTCCTGTTCTACATTTTCCATGTCAACACCAATTGACAGTAAAGGGGCTGGAACCAAGCCTGAGAGGAGGATGTAAGATGGAATTCATCTCACCCAACGTAATGTATGAAAAAGTTAAATGCCTGAATCTCAGCTGGGCTTTCCTCAGAGTCAACAGARGCACGTTGGCATCTCCAGGGAGTGACCCATCCAGTTTATCTCAGACATCTATGATGGGATAAGGTGAATTTTAATTACACTCTGGAGATACCCATTTCTCCCCAGGAAGGGAGCTTGGAGTGGTGAGCTCAGACTTAGTTGTTTASTTTTAAGACGTCCAAGTTAGGGCAGATGAATTTTACCTCAAAGGCTTGGAGTGTTTTCCTGAAACTCAAACCAGCCTTTTGAAGTTCCCTCTTCATCCTTATAGAACACAGGTGTGCCAATATCCAATTTCTCATGTTTTTAATTCTATAGGAATAAAGTTATGTGCGCCTGTATGTGTATGTATATATTTAATGGCTACACTGTCAAGTTGACCTTCACCAAATAATTAAAACACATTTTAATCCTGCAGCATAATGTTTTTGTTGGCAGGTACCCCGAGGAAGGCACTCTCCTACAAAGAGGCAGCTGTGGATTTCTGCCCAATGTGCCATTGTTACACAATGAGTGGGATCTTAAGTAGATTTTAGGCCACCCTAYAGCTTGATAAGGCTCCTGTGTTGTATGGGACTAATTAAAGTAAGACCTCCTTCACTTGGGCAACTGTTGTGCCTTTATCTTTGTTTACCTCCTGGAACCATCTCATCTGATGAATGCCATTAGCTATTGCCAATAGTTGTGCAATATYCCATGGCATGATCCTAATTCCAAGCTAGCCACTGAAGCTGTGAGGAGTGGAATGAGTCTTAAATGTGTATTCACACAGCATGAGACAYCCATACCTTCAGATAAATCAGAGTGGTAGAGTTGTAAAACAGATGAGACAGAAATGCTTTTGAACTATCAAAGAATTAGAATGATTTAAAAAATAGGCCCCATTATTGTAATTTCTTTATTTTCCATGGTTGTTAAATCTTTTCCATATATTTTCCTTACCTGGAAGATGCAGAAACTTGAGCACAGGAATTGTTTGGCTGAGGAATAATGCCAGTATAATGAAGCACATAAAATCGGAGCAGCCAAGTCATTCTACATAATTTCACAAGCCCAATTCACGTGGATGACTCATGCAGAAGAAAGGAGCTGGTTGGTCAGGGTCCTTCTGAAAAACAAACAAACAAAAAATAGTCARTCTCAGACAAAGGATCCCATCATGMTTTGYCATGCTAATTTTTGATGAAGCACATAATTATGTTGTTACCAGTGATGTTGCCCAGCACAAGATGGTCTCAAACCAGAGCAAAACCCCTGTTCCCTAATAACTGAGCTCAGGGGCTCTTTCTGACACTCACTGTCAATTCTGGTAGATAGGACCAGTAACTTAACCTTATTTCCTCCAGTAACAATCAGAATGATATGTTTAATGGGAATAATAGTTGTCTCACCTGCCTGACAGGGAGAAGGTGCTGGGAGAATTAATTAGTTTGTGAAGCACTTTGAAGATAAGTGCTATGTTATTAATAAGTAAAACCCATTGCACTTAGATACAACTTGCAAGTGATTGTATTATATTACAGTGCTTAGATAACACAAAGATAGTTGCCTTAGAAATATCAATAGATGATAGAACATAAGAGATAGATAATCAGCAGATTTCCTGTGTTTTCATTTTGTCTCAGTTTTTACCAGCTTAATGATATTTAGGTCCTAAAAGATGTTCCAATAGTGGAAATTATTACCTATATTTTCAAGATGTCACAAGAGAAAGAAAAAGCAGTGGGGAATGAATAAACGTGGCTCAAAAGTGAAACAAAATTACCTCTTCAGACCCTCTTCCAACCCTGTGATGTGTAATCTTTAAAAATGGTTGATTAAGCTCAACTCAGATCATCCAGCACAGCTTTGCACACTGAAGTCCTCTACCACAACTTGGGATAGAGCTCAGGAGCTGAGTGACTGTGTTCACTAAAGAGTAACATCGTGAATGTGTGAAAACTGGCACAGCCAACTCTCAAATACAGTGAAGTCACTGAGTAAGGGAGTTGAGTAACTTCTGGATCTGCCATGTGATCCTGTGATGTGAATTAATGCTCTGGCAGTGGGAGATGCAGGGATTTTTACATCTGTAAGACTGACAAAACATGCCTGGAGGAAAATCAGTATATATGTGAAAATGAGTGAGTTCACATAAAATTGTTCATACTTAGCTTTGATTGTCAGGGAGTCATTGGCCTGTAAAGAATAAAATTAAGTGAAAAGCTAAAATCTTAAAGAAGGAATGGTAAGACAGCTGTTGGTAGTGAAGGCTTCTGATTCCACCCAAGTTCCCTGATTTTTGCTTATGAATAAGGAAATCCGTTAGCAGTAATATGGAATTTTTTGTCTTCATGTGGCCTTGCATTATTGTGCTTTCACTGAGAAGTGTCCATGATATGTTTTCAATACAATCATGTTGATGTTAACCATGTTTAAGCTTTCCCATCAGGCCAACATCTCAGGGTGGAGAATCAAAGACTCACGTAAGAAGGAAGGTATCAAGGCTGGAAAAGACCCCTATTGAGTCCAGCCATGAACCCAGCACTGTCAGTGTACCAATAAACCAAGTCTTTAAGTTTTTTAAAAACTTCTAGGGATTATAATCCTATCACTTCCCTGGGCAGCTTGTTGCAAGACCTGACTACTCTTTCAGTGAAGAATTTTTTTTTTGTGGTACCCCATCTAAACCTCCCTTGGTATTTCTTGAGGTCATTTCCTCTTGTCCTATCATTTGTCACCTGGAAGTAGAGACCAGCCCCTACCTCGCTACAATTTGCTGTCAGGACAGATAACTAGAGGATTTTGTGCAGCTGATGAAGTTTGCTTCCATTTTTGGGTGTGATGTGGAGCTTCTGAATCCTTCACATCCTCTTCTAATTTCTTCAAGAAAGGATTTTTATATGTATCAATTTACATACATAAATATACATACAGTGTGAAATAGATAAATATATATATATACTATGTATATATATACATATATATATAGTGTGAAACTACAAGACCTACAGAATTAGCATGATGATGGAAATTATGGGTACCCGGACCTGCATAGAGACAACAGGGATATCTTCCTAATCCTCTTTTTCCTTAAAATCTAGAAAGACATGATCTGATTCATGGCTGAGCAGTGCAAGACCTGTGACACCACCTCAGCAGCACCGGTGGGATGGAGGAGAGCGCAGTGACACACCCAGACAATGACCACTCCATTTTCTTTGAAAACAGGGAGACAGGGGGTGATGAAAATCGACTGAAACTGTTCCATTCTCTKCTGAGTATGGGGGAGTAGCTGCCATCAATGTTAATGAGTGATCACGTGCATCGGAAGAAGAACATCCTCTTTTGTGAAGGCAAGATGAAAGCCTTTTATAAATGTGACCTACTGGTGAAAAAGGAGTCTGTTCAGATCAAACCTATGGGTTTATACTGATGGGTTAGATTTTTTTTCTTTCCTTAATACAATACATTTTGTTAAGAAGAAGGATTAAAGTATTTGCCAAAATGATTTGTGTTGACAAAATGGCTTAGTACATTTGGCAGATTTATTTTATGAAGCAGAATAAATTAAGGTGTCTCATAAAAAAATGTGGGTTATATCCAGTGAAACAATTTCAAGTATTTCAGAAACTCTATTTTTATTCACTTTGCAAACGTGCTTAGTTGAACTGCCAGTCACTGTTACATTTCCATTTCCAAGCAATTAATTAAAATCCCAAATCAGGTTTTTTCTTGATCATGCCAGCAGGAGTTGGTTGCCATGGTAATAGGACGATCAGTAGCATTTGGGAGGGAGGAGAGGGAGAAAAAAAAAACGTTCTGCATTTGGGCTTTTATTATTGAAACATAAGTGCAGGTCTGGAGGAGCGTGTTGGCTCATCTGTGGCAGCCTGTGGCCCCGATGGTGACGACTGGAAGTGAGCGAGGGTTCTTGGGATTTCATTTTTGTCAAGGATATCATTAGGTCCAATGCARAAATCATTAGTGAAGCCTTTTCAGTCCTACAGTCTATAGGTTGCAACTGTGAGTGCAGCTGATCACAGAGAGTTTCAACACTGGTGAGGAGGATTTTTCTATCTGTAATTGYCCACATTTGCAGAGAGCTATCACATGTAATGGGTTTTCTGCCCCACAGGCMTGGAAACCTTTAGATTTGAAGCTCATTTTCAGACAATACACTTGATCCATGGTGGTTTCTAAGAGCCATTGCATATAGAGGTTTAAGAAAGGATTAATGGTGTAGTTAGTGCGGCAGGTGATTAGAAAGTGGACAATATATGGCAAACAGAGAAGGAGGAAAGGGGCAACCAAGGGGATTCCTCAAGAAGCAACCAGGGAAAATGGAGTCCTTCCTGAAGGAGGAAACAGSCCCAGGACAGGGCTGAGGAACACTAACTTTATCTAGTGGGTTGCATTCCTGCCTGTGGCAGATGGGTAAGAATTAGATGATCTTTAAGTTCCTTTCCAACCAACCAAAGGCATTCTGTAATTCTATTATGATCCAGTGGGGGAACAGCCTGTGATTTAACAGCCATTTCTACCACATGAAACCAAACTTTCTTCCAGCAGCAAGAAATGTGCCATGCCCATCAGGTGCAATCCAAAAACCCCAGTGAAGCTGGTGGAAATACTTCTATGGACATCTCTGAGGTTGGGGTCAGACATGTGTGTCCAGGGATGCACCTGGATCAACGGACCATTCATCTTTGAACGCTGGGCTCTTTTCTGACTTTGCTGCTAAGGTGCCAAATGTGTTCTACTCTTTGATTTGTTGTATTTTATACTGATCTCTTCATTGGTACTATCAATAATTCCTCCCTCAGGCCAGAGTCAGCTCTCGCCTCCCAAGTATCCCCAGGAGTGTCCCTTCTGTGTGAACCATTTTAACCCACTTCAGGGAATTTTTTTCTCTTACACCCTTGGTTAGTTGTGTTTGAGTTGAGCAGCATGAGCACCTTGATCACAGGATTTGGGGGAAAATGGCATTTTCCTCGTGCAGCAACTGAGGAGAAGCACCAAACAGAAGCAAACAAACCAAATCCCACACTGGTTAGCGCAGCCACACCACGAGGTGCCTGAGAATCCTTTTCAGCCTTGAGGATAGAAACATGGAAAAAAAACATTTCCTCAGACCTTGGTGTGGCAAAGCAGGATAGTGCCAGAGATTCCCTGGATCATTAGGCTGCATTAATGCACAGGAACACAGAGCCTCACATGTGGTGCTTGTTAAGACCCCCATGAAATCGGGAGATTGGGAACAGAATTACAACATGCTTAGGGTTATAGGTCATGMGCCAAATTTCATCCGTATGTATTAGCTGGAAATTAATCTGAAAATAATTAGGAAAGAATCCAGATATTTTAAAGGAAAGATTTTGAGAACGTTGGGATTCCRTGTCTTACTGCAGCATAAAATTCCCATGTGAGAGAGGGTCTGAAAACTCTGCCTGATGGCCAACGCTTATGCTGGAGAGGAGAGTGACTTCAATAAAATTCTTTGACAAGGTCCTCACTCAGCTGTCACTTCACCCTGAGATTGACTTGTCTTGTGCTTTCACTGTCTTTGTAGGGACTCGGTGTGGTTGGGACCTGAAGGAGTTCAGACGGAGGCCAACAAGGGATTTATTGATTTATTGATTTGGGTATATCAATTTGCACTAGCCCAAACAAGTTGGGTTCAGGRTCCCACAAACTCTCAGGACAGAAGRGYAAAAGTTGAGCTTCTGATCTTCAAAAAGTAGGATGTAGTATAATGTAATGATTCAAGAGGCTCTCTAGTGTCTGAGCGTGGGAGGAGGGGATTTCAGAATTATTGCTTTCTTTGTTTTTTCCACCTTGAAGACTTTAATTGTATACAAAAACAATCCTTATTATTATATACTGACCTCATTCTGTTCTTTYCCCTGGCATTTATCTAACTCTTTGCTGACATTAGACCCTCATCTCACATCTAGACACCTAGGTATAAAAATCTAAAATTTGGGGGCTCTGGCATGCAGATTAAGATACCTGAATTACATAAAATTACTCATTACATAAAATTACTCATAACTTTGCATCCTTGATGTATCATTTGGAAACCAGGTCTGCTTTTGGTTTCTTGGAGTAAATGTGCCATATGAAAGCCCCCATAAATCTGAGGTATTACATGGGCCCAGAAGAGATTTCCCTTTGAAGAGGGGATTGGGGACCAAATAAATTCTGGATTCCAAGATGACCTCAGATGACCCTCAACACTGAGAGGTGTGTGAGTCAAGCCTTAGGTGACCAGATTAGACAAGATGCAATTTTCGTGTTGCTGAAATCTGGTGAACTGACCTACACTCTCACTACTTTACACATAAAAGGTAAGTGAAATGGGGTCCTTTTGGAGAAGCCATAATTCACTGGCAATCTGAGGTTAGCAGAAAATAATTGTTAATTAAACCAAGCAAGAGTTTCACCATGGTGAGATTTTCGATTCAATGATATATTTATTTACATATACGTTCTTGTTTTTAATATTTATTYTTCAGTTTCACACAAAATCCTTCTTTTACTATTCAGAATATTCTTAAATGTAAACCTGTTCAAACACAGAGCAATCCTGAGTATCCACATTTTTGATTCTCTTCCCTTCTTTCACTCATTTACAGCTAGTAAAGCTGAAATCATCCTTACAGAACCTTTGTTATTCTGCTGTTGCTTCTGCTCAACAACAGCTATTTCTCAGCAAGAATTGTAAAACTGCAAAAACTTTTAGCAAACCATTACACCAGCACTGCTTTGAGAAAGAGGAGCAGTTGAATATTTCCCTGAATATTTCTAGAAGTCCAAATGTCCAAAAATTGAATGCAGGCATTCACAGTGGCAAACCTGACTGAACAGATGCCAGAAGAGATTTGCTCACTAAGATGGAGATAGAAAGCAATTTTTCACTGGAGAAATTACAGCAGTGCTTTGACCACACTACCCAAGTCATTGCAAGGTGGCCAATTCTCACGGTGGGCAGAAGATAAAGGAATGGCTTACTCAGCTAGAGCAAGACAAGATTGATGGAAATAAAGTTTTAGATGACAACCTGAAAATGAAGTTGATCTAAAAAGGGATGTGCCTCAAAAGACTGAAATTTCTTATGTTCTCAGTAATAAAAARCTATTAACAAAGCATTTTTAAGAGTATTTTATCTGGTATATCATGGAATAAAGATCTAGATATAGGCAGTAATTAAAGATCAACTTTGATTTTGATAATCCTTTTTAATTGCTTTTTWAATTGTGGTGAAATTTTAAAACATTTCTGTGAAGTGCTCTGTGGAAAAAAMGCTGATGTAGAGAGATTAACTAATCAAGATCGCTCTATTCTGTTTGAATAACTAGAAAGGAACTTTGAGTGGGTAAGTGTAAAATAAATCTTCTAACTAATGTATGGCTCCATGTAATCTCATCTCACCTTCTGGGAACAATGTATAACAAATTAAGCTTGGATCATGAAATGTCATACAAATCTGGCAGTGAGATTTCATTTGGAGGGRAGAACTGCTATTCTCTTGGTTCTTAACAGCCATAGAAAATTTCAATTACGTGAGCATCTTGACAAATTCTACCTCCAGGGTATGGAGGATTTTTAAAAAGTTTTCTATAAGCAGCTACAGTGTCCCAAAGAACATTGATTGGTTTTACCATCTTGAGTTGTACCTATTTGCAGTTTGCCCCATGGATAAGAAAACAGCCTTGATAGAAATGTGATTATAAAGTAAAATAGTAATAGTTTATTGTTTTATTTGATGTAGTTAACGTCCTCAAAATTAAAAGAAGGTTATTGTAATAATAGTAAAGAATCTTGTTTTGTCTTCTTCAAAATCTGGTGAACCCATAAAGGACTGCATATACACTTAAAGTTCAACATAATTATATCATTAAGAATGGAATAAATAAGAGTAGAGATTCCCAAAGGAGTACAAAGTTAAACAAATTGGAAGTTTATATAAAAGGGATTGGAGTGAGGATGAAGCAGACGAAGCAAAAGAAAAAAATTGCAATAGAAAAATATATGCATGATATACACCAGACATATATATAAAGATTCTTCTATTTCTTTTATATAGAATTTGATTCATTGAAAGATCTGGTAATTGTATTAGATAGTGGCATGTACTTTTAAATTATTTATAAAAATAATTTATTCTTGCAGCAATGAGAGAAACATAATTTAAGTCAGAGAC
>NW_026623415.1:1247358-1249914 GCF_030028575.1 Malurus melanocephalus | reverse complement strand
AAAGAATATATTGATAATCATGGCTGAGAACCTGCAACCAACCACTAAGGCCTTTTACCTCCTTATCAAGAACAGCCCAGTGAAAGTTCTCCTTATGTGAGATTACAAAGTGGTGATGCTCCAGGAGACACATGACATGATTTCTATTTAAAAGGTGACAGGATGACTCGACATCACAGCTTGAAAACAAAACAACTTTCTAAAGAAAAGAAGATCTAAGAATGGAAAAGCATAAATTAATAAAGCATAAATGTGAACATTTCAAAGAGAATGACCTTGAGAGAGCACATGAAGACAAAAACAGAGAAAGCTCTTTAGGTGGTGGACAGAGATTGGCTGCGGCAGAAAATCAACTGTCCCAAGGAAGAACACACAGATGGAAAATCTTGTAAAACTGGTGCCCAACAATAGTGTTTATTTTGGACTAAGTTACATTAGCATTACTACAGTCGTGTCTGCTTTCTCAGGGAGTCGTGAATGGCCAGGTAGTTGACCTTTTCCCAAAAAGTCACAAAAGAAGAGCTGAGAGGTTCTTCCTGAGTCTGTACTGCTCTTCCATGTGCAGGTGAGCCTTACCAGGTTTCCCTCTTTTCCACAGAAGGTTTGAACATTAGTTAGGTCATGGGAATTTGCAATAAAGTAGAAATCATAACTGCTATCCTGTGATTTGGTGACAGAAGATTCTCAGTTGCTGCAGTGTTTGGGGAACAGGTCTGAGTAGGCAGAGCTACCATAATTATCTAAAACTTAAGTTCGAACTTTTGACAATTCTGAACCCAAAATTCGAACTTTTGAAAATTCTGTACTCAAATTAATCTCAAACCTATTTAATTCACCATTAACTCAGGTATGATTCCACGTGGGCCCTGTAAGCAGAGCTCAGAATCCACTGGCACGGTGCATTCCTGCCTGTCTTCCTYGAATCCCAAAGGCTGTGTTTGATGAGAAACTTGGACTAAATTTTTAATGGTTGGGGAAGATGATCTCCCATTTAAGTATTGCATGCTGATTTTTAATAAAAACAAGTGCAACATTCTGCAAGCAAATAAACTTACACCAAATGTCAAATATCGTAATTATTTAAAGCACCAACAGACATTTTTAGTTTGCATTGGTAAAATCAAGAAACTTTCAYTATTAATTAAGCAGCTAATTTTCTCTTGTTGTATGAAAGAGGGAGAAGCAGCTAACTGGGTTTGAGATTCCCTTCAGCAAAATTAGATCTAGGCAAATAGATAATTCCCTTGACACAAATGGCATGCATCAGGCTCTTTTAAAGCAATCACTTCATTTGGGAATATTACACCTGTAGTAATTAGGCAAAGTTATCTMATTCTCCTAAGGAATTATTTGTGTCCATTGAAAAATGAACAAAATCAAAGACCATTTGTAAAATAATAGTAGAGTCGCCATTATTAGTAATAATATATTCAATTTTAATTTTCAAATAAAAGCTTAAATTGAAATGACAAAAATTGTAGTTAGACTATAATATCAAGGAGGAAAACTTTTTATGCATTTGGATTCAACTACATTGGTTAACAGTAATTCCACCTTGAGAAGTTCTTTGAATTGAAAATTGATTCATAGACTAGAGCAACATCCATCAGAAAGTAATTTTTTAAAATAAGTCTTATTCTGTTAATATAAGCAAATTAATTTTATCATTCCTGAATAAGGTATTTTCCTAGTTTTTTAATTGGTTTTTAATTTTAAATTTCTTGTCCATATGCATACTGTAAGTATACAGTATAAAACAAAGTGTAAAAATCAAATTTGGATCAGCTTAAAATACATTTTTTCCAGGGGGTTTACTTTACAGTTAAGGAAAAGAAATTTATTTCTTTTTTAAAAGAGCTTCATTAACCTTCAAGTTAAAATACCTGTATGTGTGTGTRTRTGTGTGTRTATATGTGCATATAAAAAGAAAGATGGAGAAACAATTCTAATGACAGAAAAATATATCCTTACATGCGTGAGATTTTAACTGTGACAAACTTAGTTGTACATTTGAACYACTCAGCTGAGTAAATAAAGGGGATAAGTGGAGGTCAAGATGTGTTTGGGACAGTTTAGTGTATGTCAAAAATTGTACTTCCTGCTGGACTTTCGATTTTAGGATTTTTTGATCAGTATTTGATAAATGTATGATCATTTTTAGTACTAGTTAGGAACTGAGAAAAGTACAGTAAATATTATTGGTGTTACTTATCCTGTACTGATGACCAAACACATATTTACCAACTGGAACCCTCACCTTTAAGTAGAAAAATGGAAATAAATACCTGTTAATTAGCAATCACATTATTTCCACCAAAAATTTTACATTATCTAAGTGGAAACAGCTTGGGTAACAGAACTGATGAACAGCAAATTTATTCCTGTATCTTGGAATCAGTGCATGTTAGATAAGTAAATATTGCTTGATCTTCTAGTAGCCTGGTCTGTGTTCTGAGAAAATCTGACTTGGAAGAAATGGAGAAGTAGACTTCTGAGAGTATTAAATGTTGTTGATCCATCCATTTGATTGKTGCAATTTCCACCAGCCAAGAATCC
>NW_026623415.1:1240529-1247159 GCF_030028575.1 Malurus melanocephalus | reverse complement strand
CTTTGACAACACAGAACTTTCACAGTTACAGAAAAAAAAAAAAAAGGAAAGGCTTAATCTCATGGACTTCAAATGAACAATAACTAATGTCACCTGATAGTCTTTTGCTGATCTCAATGGGATTTTAAGTAAGCTTCTGGAAATAAATATCTTAAAGCAGTACAAATACAAAGAGCTTTCAATTTAATGAGAAAAACAAAAATCTCCAGAAAAAAAGTATTTTCAGCTTGGATTAATCCAAAACAATTTCTTTTCTTTCTGTGTGTGAAACAATTCTATAGTTTTAGTGGACAAGTGTTTTGTCCAATGCCTTATGTTTGGCTTGTTTATTATTTATCCTCCTTTTAAGATTCGTCCCTGATGCAAGTTAATCCCTTTGTRAAAATGCCATTTTGAAATACAATGAGATGATTTACTTTATTTTTTTTATTTCAATTCCTTTTCCACTTCCCTCCTTATCCTCTCTGAAGTTATTTCTAAATTTATATCAAACAACATGGTTGCTTTTGATTTCTACAGAAGTTTGTTTTATTCAGTGTGGTTGTTACTTCCCATATATTTTTCCTTTTTATTTTTTTTTTTTTCATAGACCCCCACACTTGATTGTTTATCAGAACCATTGTGTACAATGAAACCAGAACTCTGGGACAGGGATGGTYTCACCCTAACACCAAGTTGGGACATGGCCAATGTATCTACTMAAACCTTAAAATCTGGAGGCATTCCTGAGTTTGATAATAATCACACAGCCAATACATCCCACCTTTACCACGGAGATCTGAGTCTCATGAGACAGGCTCTACTCAAATTTATCCTGTAAATATAAATACAAGTTTTGCCACAACGTGTTTCTCTAATACAAAACAGCCTCCCAATCATTCATCACTTGCAATGATACACACAGGTGCTGAAGTGCAGCTGTCGATAAAGGCTGATGCCAAATTACTTTCCTGAGGTGAGTTGGCTTTCAGTTAGGCTGAGTTTTTGTTTTCTTCTCTTTATCTCTTTATTCTTTTTTTTTTTTTCCTTTGCTTTTTTTTTAAGAAAGTGGGGAAGAGGAGAAGGGGGTTGGGCTTAATTTTTTTCCCCTTTTCTGTAAGAAATTTTCTTTTAATCACAGTAAATGCTTCCGGTCACTCAGTAGTTTGTGAGGCTGCATTCACATTATGAAAACATGTTGCTGTTCAAAAGTAGTGCTGAGTATCGCAGGTTAAAACCGAATCCAGGAGCTGCCAAGATTTGAAAACACTGGATRCAACTTTCATTTTTGGTTTTGATTTTTCAATCCATGCCCTCTTCTCTATTCTACATTGGGACAATGGTTTTGAAATTTGGGGGGGGGGAAGCCGATGTTTATCTGGACATGTATGATGACTTCTGGGATTCACCAAGACTGGAAAGAATCTTGACTTCAAGTCCTTTTCTTGTGAGKTCTAGAACTCAGCCTCATATTTTCACAGTCCAGATAAGAGCCACAACAAAGGGAACTGGCTCAGTTCTTGTGACAGTGACAATATGGAGGCAGGTGTCTCTCTGAACTTCCCRTTGAACTGCTTCCATTTTCTATAAATAATTAAACAGTCATTAAGGCAGAGRCTTATGATCTTGCATGTGATCTATACAGAAGCATTAACTACTTAACCAGTTTGTCTCTTTGTTCCAATGAATATTTAATTATTTCATATTAAGTGGAGACAAATTCTCCTCGATTTTCTGTACGGAGCAGTGTTGTGGTTTAACCAAGCAGGCAGCTGARCACCACAGAGCTGCTCGCTCAYTCCCCCTCTGTGGGCTGGGGGASAGAATTGRAAAAAGGGTAAAACTCAGGRGTTGAGATAAAATKAAATAGGACAGAGAAGGAAGGGGAAATAACAACTATTGTAAGAGAATATAGAAAACATGTGATGMACAATGCAATTGTCATCATCGTGMTKACTGATCCCCGGACAGTCCCAAGCAGTGGCTGCCACTCCTTTTATTAAAATGCCTCAGGTCATAATGAATTTGTTCATATTTTGTCTCCAGTTCTCYGTCCAGAGTGAAAATCTAGATAATAAACTTCAATTAAGCACTTCAGCCTTAGATATATATGAAGTGAACTTTTATTTTTCAGGTAGTAAGTGTAAATGGTGTGCCAGAGTATACCAATGGCCATAACATTRAATTAGTAATAAAACAATGTTTTCATTTTGCAATGAAGATGACACAGGTCAAAGCAAAGCCTGGTRAAGGAATATTGAGTCCTGAAAGTCAGATAACTCCATTGAGATGAAGAATTGATGCACATAAAGCCAAGAAGACTCATCTACTTTATTAGTTAATAGAGAATATTGGCTACAATGCAGATGGGAAAAAAATCACAAACAGCCTCAAGATATGTCAGGAGAGATTTAGGCTGAATATTAGGGAAAGAAATTCTTCATGGAAAGAGTTGTCAAGCMYTGGAACAGTGTGACCAGGAAAATAGTTGAGTCGCCATGTCTGGAGTTATTTAAAAGACACTAAAGGGTAAATGTGGCACTTGGGGACACAGAGGCTTAGTGGTGGACTGGACAGCCTTGGGTTACTCATTGGACCCTTGAYCTTAGGGGTCTTTTCCAAYCTTAATGACTCTACTATTGTATAAAGATATATTCTGGTTTTTCCCCTAGTGCATAAAATTAATCCCCAGCAAGGGAGGGCTGTTCTGCCAGTTGTCTCTTGTTAAAATATTTTYGGTATGTTTCTCCTCATTTCCCTCTCAGCTGGAAAAGGTGCCTGCAACATCTCCCATTTAATAGCACATCCTGGCTCGAGTCCTCAGAGGCTTTTGTTTCCCTGCTAATTGAAGACTTTATTTGGAGATTGCCAGGAGCCAGCACTATTTCAGGAAAAGCCGGTGGGCYGCAGAATGACACAAGAGGCTCCCAAAGAAGGAGGGTTATGGCCCTTCCTCCCTCACATCAGAGTAATCCCACAGAACCCAGCTCCTGAGCTCAGGAGGGTGGGAATCTGGCTGGCACATCCCAGCCTCTGACTCCTATTAAAACAGCSACAAAGACTACCCACGCCGCTGTGCCAAGTGAACATCCAAGTGCAGAACAATTCCAGCCCTCCTCCCTCCCAAATTGCTAAAGCAGCTTGAGACAGCCACTTCCACGACCTTGTGAAATGTCTGCAGCATTGCAGAAACAACCAGCTCCYCTTTGTAGTAGGAGAAGAGGAGTTTTTTTTGGAAGGAGGGGTGTTTTTATTTTATTTTCCCACCTCGCCCTCCCTCCCCCTTTCCTTGAGCAAATCCCCATAACAAATAAAGTTACACTTCAAGACTGGATTACGCAGACTGTTAGGTTTGCATGCCAATGTTTACTTTAACTTAAAAATGATACTTCTGAGAATTCAAATAATATGTTTAAAGTATTTCCAGGCTATTGCTTTGCTTGTRTTTGTTTTGGCACTGTTTTCCTCCACGAATATGTCAGTTTTGAAGGAGAGATGAATGCTGTTCAGTTACAGCCTTTGCCTATTGATCACACATTTAACATCTGTTGACTTTGTTTGTGTGCAGTTTTGGAGGGATTCATGGCAAAATTAAAAACACTTGCTGCAGAGAAATTGTGTTGAGACTTTTCTGCTTTCAAGGCAAATATTCTGGGATGGCGAAGAGGCAGATGGGGGTTTAGTAAGAGCCCATAACACTGCTGTTCATAGATCAGGGTGAAGAATCAGAAACATCTTTTTCGACCTCAAAAAGTATATATCTATCAAAAGGTTTCACTTCAATTTTTCATCGTAATGACGTGTCTGGGACTCAGATGAAAAGACTTTATAATGCCTGTCTCACCTGACATCTTCTGGAAGATTTTGCTTTCCATGAGTGTCTTTTCTGCCTTATATCCCTAACAACATGCTGGGTCCTGCACTCTCAGCCTTGATTCARCTTCTCCCGAGGAATGCATATCCTGTGGCTGCATACACCTGAGCTGGCTCCTCACAAGTTACCCCTGGAATCAGAGCTGAGAGGGGATCCAGGCCAGGGACAGCTGAGCTGACTTAATATGTGTGCATTTAAAGCTTATCAAATCAAGCTGAGAAAGCACAAACATGGCTATGGTTGTAGATACCTGGACTGATGACTGATGGTGGACTTGACAGACCTTTTTTTCTTTTTTTTTTTTTTTTTTTTTTTTTTTTTTTTTTTTTTTTTATTGCTGGGAGACAGGGTTAGAAGGCTGGGGGTTTTTGAGCATGAAAAAGAGAAGGCTTTGGGGAGACCTCACTGCAGCATTCCAGCACCATAAGAGGGCTTATAAAAAGGAGGGAGAATGACTTTTTATAGGGAAAAATAGTGACTGGACAAGGGGAAATGGTTTTAAAATTAAAGAGGGTGAGTTTAGATATTAGGAAGAGCCTCTTTTCTTCAAGGATGGTGASGCCCTGGCACAGGTTGCCCAGAGAAGCTGTGGCTGCCCCATCCCTGGAAGTGTCCAAGGCCAGGCTGGATGGGGCTCTGARCAGACTGATCTAGAGASAGGAATCCCTGCCCATGGCATGGGATTGGAACTGGATGATCTTTAACCCTTCCAGCCCAAACCATTTTATAAACCTATGRCCGTAAGAATGTTTCCAGYCTCCATTCTGCATTGTCTTTGATAYATGTAAATTGGGGYCGTGTTTGTRTGGAGGCAAATTCCTCTGAGAAGCAGGGAGAATACTTTCGAAAGTTTGAGAAGCAGAGGAAGGGTTTAGGGATGACGAATGAACAAATATGGAAGAAATTTACTTTTTTCACAGCTGAAGTCTTTGCTAGTGATCTCCAGGAGTGGTCCATCTGTTTCTCCTGGAGTTTTTGAAAAACTTAGGCAATCAGCAGGGAAGGCAAGTAGAATATGCTCCAACTTTACTTTGAAAGCAAGCTGAAACTTACATTTTTTACATATATTCCATCCAAGAAAACATTTGATATTTATTATTTGTGAATTATTTGTGGAATAGTTTCACAGAATTTGCTTCCATAAAATTTCCTTAGACTTTGTGCTTATTTAAGTAGAACATAGCAGAGGAASAAAATTAATCTGAAAAGTAACTGATCTTTCTGAACACTTGGTAGGAAATGTAGGAACAAAATTATTCAGATATATTTTATTGTTTTAAACGATGGGTGAATGCAAAAGAGGTATGGTCGGTCAAGTTAATTAACATTTAATCACAACAAAAAAGAAGACATAACAGGAGTCTTAAAAATTATTTAAGATTGAGATAAAGGAATAAGTGATTAATTGGTTATCTCATTAGGGCTATAGAAGGAGTCCTAACAAGGTCATCGTGACTTTGACAGTGACCACAGCTATATTGCTTTTAGGAACTGAAAGGGAGAATGGTGATAAGGAAATTGGATAGGTAATTATGCAAAGGTCAGGAGGGGGGTCAGATGATTGCCAAGCTGGTCAAAGGACCAGGCATGTCATCAAAATGGCTGAAATGATGGTTGTCTCTAAGCTCATTGTCCCTTTTCAAATTGACATCAAAGAAAATGGAAGGCATTGATAATCTCTCTAAGAAGATAATTAAGCAGATGGGCATAAAAATTAAAAGGATAGATAAATAAGCTAATGAATAATGTACCAGAAAAAGAGATGCAAATGTAAATGTTGAAGTATGGACAAGCTTAATAGCAAAATCTTACAGGCTTCGCTAACTTGGAAATTTGAAATAATGSAAATATGAAGATATTAATTCTTAATGATGTAAATGAATTTAGTGGTGGAAAATGACACAGGCCTGGATCTCCCCCTTTCCTAAAAACAGTTTGTCCTGTGTATTTTGTGGCAACAGGGATGAATGTGAAATGAGAGCCAGTCTTTCCTCAAATTATTCAGTATCTCATACTTTTTAAAGTGTTCAGTATCTCAGGTTTTGAAACTTTCCCCTTTTCCATTCATATCTTTCCTTCTCCTCACCACACTGTTTTTGTGCGTTTACTGGGGAGACACCAGCCTTTTTTCCAGAGGTGGGAGTCTCCTCCATGGGGTTTCAGCTTCAAACCAGACCGACTGCAGATTTGAAATCTCACCTGTTTAGACTGAGGCTGTGTCTGCCACTGGCTCACAGTTCGGCTAAAATTCAGCTGGAGACAAGAATTTAATGTTGACCCCACAGTCTTGCAAGTTTAATTCAGCTTAATTCTGGAGCCCTAAGATGTGCAAAACTGCATATGAATGTAATTAATAAAGATGAAGCAATATACCTTCTTTAGAGAGTAGGTATTTTTTCCTCTTTTCACAGGGAAATAAATAAACTGATGTCTCTAATTGAGCATCAGTTGTGATTCCTTAAAGCAAAGGGCTGCCATGTAATACAGATACCTTATACTGCTAAAATTATTACCATCTCTATATAAGAATTGATACAATTATAAATTATTTTTTATTGTACTCAAAATGTCTTCATGAAGGGAGCAATGCATCTCTTCATCATTATAACTATAATATAGAGACACAGAAGAAAAAAAAAACAAAAAACAAATGCAACAGAAATAGGTCCTAAACTGTTTTGGTTTCTTTGTTTCAGATTGATTCGGATAATTTGTGTCAACAAAAAATTCAGTTTCAAGAATAGGCAGAGTTTCCACTGGGAGGTCACAGCAAGTTT
>NW_026623415.1:1238468-1240447 GCF_030028575.1 Malurus melanocephalus | reverse complement strand
AGAGCAATGACCTACTGGGTAGGACACCCAGAATATCTGTATTCTGGTCTGGATACACAGAGCAGGGAGTTGAAGGTAAATTTTCTGTCACTTCAAATGTTTCCTGTACACWGGCACCCGGAGAAGGAAAACCTTTATTTTAACTTCCATCCTTTTCTAAGATCAGACATACATTTCCATGGAAATATTAATTTTCCTTCTAAGTGACTCTTGCAAGTGAAMATCCATCTTTTCTAGTTTTGATGATGGCATGAATTTGAGAGAACTTCAACACTTTTGCAGAAGATCAGAATCTCCTGCACTTGTAATTCTGATTTGAAAATGTACCTTTCCATTCTCAGTCTGCAGATGTTCATGCAGTGTAGGACATAATTTTCCTCCATGTATATTTGAGGAATATTGACAGTTTGGGCACTTACCACAATATTTATCTGTACAATGCAGCAAGACACAAACCCCTGAAGCTTTCCAAAGTGAGATCTCCTCTATATGTTTTAGGTTCTAAAGAACCTTAGAAGACCTGCCTCTGAATGCAGAAAGCCACTGTATGTTTCCAAAGCACTTAATTTCCTTCTGTTGATCATATAGGAAATTCAGGTATTAAGRAAACTCCCTTTATGTAACACCTATAACCTAGATCCAAAGCAGGTGTCTGACTTGTTGGGCAAAACCCATCTTCTCTTTGCATTAATGTCATAATAGCCAAAGCAAAATCTTTAATCCTATTTAATTCTACAAGAGGAACCACAGGACTGGTTATGGAATATAAAACCAAAGCAGAATCTGGCCAGTGAATTAATTTGCTTCGGGGGAGGGAAAAGGAGAAGATTCTTTTGCGTTTACATAATTTACAAAATTTAAATCGTTCACAACACAAATCTCCATAGTAGAGAACTTTGGGATCCCACCCAGCCTGCCTCCAAATGTTGTATCCTGAAATTGATATTACACGATAAAATGGGAATGTTGTATCGATTTCTGTTTAATTCCTCCTGGGTTTCATTCTAATGATTATCAACTAAGAGCAAGATGCTATAGAAGGACAGAAATATTTTTGTTCTGGGAGCTCAGAAGTGGGAGAAACTCTCAGATAATTTCAAACAAAAGACATCTTTGCTTGTCTATGTCTCAAAACTTCATCTGTATCTGACACCGGAATTTCAATTTTGTGCCTGATGAAATTTCTTTCAAATACCCTGGAAGYTGCTGATGTCCAGAAACTTTAATGATGACTTGGTTTCCCAGTTCCTCTGCTCCCATAAGATCTTGGTTGGCTCTTCATCCACCCCGGGTGGAGCTCCACACACTCCAGTTGCAAGAACACCTCCTTGTCTTRCCTGCCTGTCCTTCCTGAARAGCCTGGATCCTTCCATTCCAACCCTCCACCATGWCTCTGTGATGCCATCACCCTGYAGGSATGCAMACATCTCAACTCCTCTTGCTTGTTYCCCATTAGTGTGTTGTAAAACAGGAGAGCAAGGCAAGAAGGCAAGAAACTTGATCTCCAGGTTCCAAAGAAGAATTATTGCTTTTGTTCCCACTTGGTGATGGCTGTTGTTCAGTGTTTTGGACACGTTTCTCTTTATTTTCTGAAATWTAATTCTGATGGATAAAATTGGGAGAGAGTAACCAGCAGAAGAAATTGCTTTCCATCCTGGTCTTTGGTTGTTAATTTGGTTGGTCATTTCTAATTTTTATTTCTCTGGAGTTTCCTGTCTGAAGTCTCCAGAAAATGGGTGCTTGAGCACGATCAGCATCATCTCTTCTGTGACTTTCATCCTCCTTTGTCCTGTCATTATTTAGTCAATAGGATGAAAACAGCCATTGGGATCTGCTGCCAGGGTGGAAATTMTCCTGACAGATTTTCTGTCTCTGACTTCACATCTTAGACTTTTGTCTCTGGTTAGAAGTTCATCCTGATTTAATGAGTCTGGCAGGTCTGAGTGTTCCCCTTTGGACATTCTGCTCTCTGCAGAGAT
>NW_026623415.1:1233769-1236770 GCF_030028575.1 Malurus melanocephalus | reverse complement strand
AAAAGTAATAAAGGCATGAGATATTCCATGAATAAGGGAAAAAATGAGGCATACAAGGATTTGTGGACAAGGATAACAAAATAGAATAATTTAATATTTCTTTTGATATTTTCTTGTTTATTTTTATTGTTTGCTTGCTTTACCCCACAAGGCACTGAAAACATCTAAAATCTCTTTTCTTTTTTCTTTTCTACCCTTTTTTACTAGATATCTTGGCCTTTTGCATGTTACTTCCCTTCTTGAAATGCTGGCTTGATAATGAACACCAGATTTAAAGGGAGTTGCCATTTACCCAGTCTTAGTCCCATGCTGATATCCTCTGCTTGTGATTTTAATTTCTCAGGGTCAGTGTCATGAATGTTTCTACCTCTTCCCTGCTCAGCATCAACTCCATGAACTTTTCCACAGATGGAAAAAGGGAAAAAAAATGTCCATTATATGAAAACAAAAAAAAAATAGTAAAGTCCTGAACCACAGAGTTCAGTCCTTTTCAGGCACCAAAATGGTGATCTGATGCAGGAAGTATTTGCACGATTTTTTTTTGGTGATTTATTTATATATGTGGATATGTAAAAAAATAACAGCTGTAGTCTGTGACCACACAGGTTCTGTATTTCAGGATTAGTTTATATTTTGAGTTTATAATGGAATAATGGTCTATCAAAAGAATAAGGAAGATTATTCTTTTGGCCATGAGTTTAATTTCACATTTTGGCAACAAATTTCAGTGTATTTCTCATCTTCAGTTTTATGAAGAAAAAACACATCTGAAATTTTATCACAATGCCACCCTTTCTGTCTTTCAGAAATGGTAAAAGAATAATATTCTTGGCGTGCTCCAATCTGGGGACAGGGAAATCTTAGAGTAGTTCACACATAACTAGTGCCCTTGAAAATCTCTCCATGAATGCASTCAAGGAGGATGCTGGATTTTTTGAGAAGATTATTTGGAACTGCATGAGAAGAGCACAATGATATCTGGACCAAGCCCTAGTGATCCACCTGCTCCAGCTACTACAACCATCTTATCTTCCATGCACTGGCCACAGCAAAAACATAGTCTGTCGCGGTGATTTTTTATTTTATTAATTTTATTTATGTACTTTTCTTTCAAGGTACACTACCCCAGTTGGGCAAAAGATCTTCCATATCCTTCCACTGTAAGTTCAGCAGCTAAAACTTGTCTTCTTGACAAAATATTGTATTGCAAAGGCAGTCTGTGGGAGAATCAAAGCCTCTATCTATGAACAGAAACAGTTTGTGTGGCATGTGCCTATAAGAAATACCTGTTTTTCTGAGCCTTGTTCACCTGACYCAGATGTGCATATTATCACTGTCACCAGAGTCAACTGGAGGGCTTTGGACCCCTATCCTGCTCTGCAAAATTTTCATTACCTTACCTTAGTCACATCTGCAAGATCCTCTGCTCTGCTGTTCTCTGCTGYGGAGATTTGATTGGCTTCTCTCTTGGTCTTTTGATTCATTTTYCCTCATATTTTCTGACCTTTACATCTCATGACATAACCTGAAAAGATCTGACTGTATGCCTTTCTGTGCCCTAAACTAGTAGGCTGTAGTGTGTTCTCTTTGTAGTTTCAGAGGAAGGAGGAAGAAAGGGGGATGGAAAAGAGATTGGGAGTTTTTATAATTATAAGGGCTTTTGGTAAGGCTTTAGCTAACTATTAAGTAAATATGTTTCTTATTTTAACCTCTGGAGCGCCCCAGGCCTTGCAGGGATACTTCGCATCCATGGATTTTTGTGGTAGGATGTAGGTCATGCCGTTGCACTGATTAGCATGGACTCTGCCTTTCAAGATGTGCCTCTGGGTGGGATGTTCTTCCAAGGAGTAACTGGATTAGCCACTAGGTCAAAGACTAAGTGCTCGGTCTTTGTGGCCTAGAAATTCAATACCYTGTCCCGAGCTGGAGCCTCTGAGCCTAACAAATGAACTCTTTCTGAGACCTTGCCCAGCACCTACCTGTTCTGTGTTTAGGCAAGAGGCAAATTTACTTCTAGGACATGTCTGAGGGCACAGGTTTTGGACAACGTTGTCACCAGGCTGCATGGCCAACTCTTTGTCTCAGTGCTCGCTGAATTTTCTGAGATAATTTATGAGCTAAAAAATCTCAAATCCACTAAGAACTGTGAGGCAGATAAAAAGAATGAATTTCAGCTCCAGACAGAGATCTTAATCCATTTCTGGCTATACGTTTTACACTGCATTTAGTGTTAGGGACATCTGCAAATGAGTACACACACGCACACATTGCACTAAGCTTCTTTTTCTCTTTTCCTACTTTCACAGTTAAGGGTTTTCTTCTCACTCCCCTCACCCCCTTTTAATGTCTTTTAAGAGAAAGATGCAGTCAGCAAAAACCAGCATTCTGTGGCTAATGTGAATCAAGAAGGATGTGTCATGTATAATGAGACATGAATAGCTAAGGAGATTGCACAGGCTGTATCACAGACACATGGAATTGGATGGTGAATCCTGCTTTATATAGGTCAGCCWCTTGCTAAAACATATGATCATATCCTCATTTCCAGGCTAAATGTGCGAATGGACATTTTATATCATCCTTATTCCTGATAACATTGTGGTTTAGATTCTCTCTCTTTTGCATTCRCCTCCCACATGTATTTGTAGACCACTGTGCTTATTCCCAGACGTATGCCCCCTTTCAGCTTTCCTCTTCTATTTTAAACTAATTTTTTTTTTTAGATGCATAACCAGCCTTGTGCATAATACTCCAAAGACTGAGGTGTGCTTGGGAATGCCACTTCCTTCTTTGTCTTTGTGAGAAGCAACTGATGTGACACCTTAAAATTCCTAGCTGCCTTTTTGTTTTTTGGGGTTTTTTTTGGTTGTGGGGTGTTTTTTGGTTTTTTTTTGTTTTTTTTTTTTTTTTTTTTTTTTTTTTTTTTTTTTTTTTTTTTTTTTTTTTTTTTTTTTTTTTTTTTTTTTTTTTGTTCTAGTTTGGAAAGATTTAATTTTCATTT
>NW_026623415.1:1208389-1232670 GCF_030028575.1 Malurus melanocephalus | reverse complement strand
TGATTAAACTGTACCAACAACTCTCCTTCTGCCACAGAGACACTTTAGGAAATCAGTTATCTGTCCCAAAAGAGGAGACAGCTTATAAAGGGCCTAATGAGAGTTTTCTTCTTCTTCTTCTCCCCAGGTAAATCAGTGGTAGGTGGTTCGGAATGATATATCAATTTTAGGGTTACCTGTGAAAAATGGACAGTGAAGAAAAGATTAATTGTCCTACTTGTTGTTTATGTATCACATACCTTCATGCAATGCTTGGCATTAAGATGAAATTAATGGAGTTAAAACAACAAATAAAATTCAATTTAAYCCTACATAACAAATTAAATTATTGCACCTGAATTAATATTGTCTTTCTTTTATTATTACAACTTTTTATGTACATAAGAAGTCAGTCTTAAAATGGGATTTGAGAACTTGACCTTTTACAGCAAAGCAATGCTCAAGTCTTAAACATTCACATTAACACAGTGTACTCCTTAAGTCTAAAAATAACCCTTTTTCCATATAGGTACTAACTCCTTCTTATTTCTTAGAATTTAATTTTCCYCCCTCCTGTTACCACAAAGCCACCCACCTCTTTCTAACTGTATTGCTGTCTACAAGTGCAGATGCCAAACACTATTGATTTTCTCACTCCTCTACTAAGAACACACATTTTCATCCCCACATAATCTGAATTTGCTATGTATACAAATTATTACAAATCATTTACACAGAAATAAAGTCAGGCAAATACTGCCACCTTAACCTTTCTTTAAACAAAAGTGAGGAGGAGGGTATCTGTGTGTATGACAAATTTGAATTTTCCCAAAGGTTGAAGAAATTCTAGAAAACCCTAAATTAAATTTCCTTTGCTCTTCAGGTTTTCGTTATTTCTGTTCAAAACCGGAGTTAGTTGTGATTGTTATCAATCACTCAGCGTGGAGAAGGCTCTGAGGAGACCTTTTTGCGACCTCTTGATATCTAAAAGGGGGCTGTGAGAGAGACTTTAGGAGAAGGTTGTGGGGACAGGAGAAGGGGGAACAGTTTTGAACTGAAAGAGGATGGATATTAATCAGAAAAATGGGAAAAAAAATCTTTTTAATGAGGATTGGAAGGAACGGGAGCAGGTTGCCCAAAAAAACCTCTGGATCTCCTATCCCTGGAAACGTCCAAGGCCAGGCTGGACAGGGTTTGGAGCAACCTGGGACGGTGGAATTTGTCCCTGCTCATGACAGGGAGTTTAGAACTAGCTGATCTTTAATGTACCTTCCAACCCAGACCATTCTATGATTCTATGATTTTATGATTCTATGATTCTGAGATTCCGTGATTTCCTGATTCCAAGATTCTCTATTCTATAATTCTATGATTCCATGATTCTATGATTCCATAATTCCATGATTCTATGATTCCATGATTCCATGATTAGAGGATTCTATTATTCTATTATTCTGTGATTCTGTGATTCTATGATTCCATGATTCTCTTATTCTGTGAGTCTATGATTCTATGATTTGAGATTTCTCTGGATGATTTTTTTTCATAACTCTTTCAACAACAGCAAGAACAGAAAAATTATTTTTGGTGTGGATTTGGTTTGTTTTTGTATATTATACCACTGTATTTCTTGGTCCATTATTCTTTATTTCCGTATTTCTCTCATAGAAAGTCCGTTTTTCCCCTCTAGTTCTAGATAAGATGAGTTCTATGCATTCTTTGTATTTTGATACTGGCACTGGATAAAGTTTTTCTTAAAACATCTGATCTCATTGCAACTGCTTAAAGAGCAACTATTTCTCCWAGAATTTTTATTTCTGTGACTTTATTCTAAATCTGAGCTAAAAATGGTCTGTAGCAATTGAAAAGGGGAAGGAATTCAGTGGAAAGTTTGACTTCTGAATAGGAAAGTGTCTTACAGTGTAAAGACCAAGTTTGTAAGTCCATTTTCGATAAAGAAGTATGTTTCAATTTTAATCTTGACTTGTAAGCAGACACTAAGTGGTTCTTGCAGGAACTTCATTCAAGCTCATTGCTAAAATGGTACATTATTTTCAGGTACAAATATTTGTAATTTTACACAGAGGTGAAAAAAAAAGATATTACCCATCTAATGGAGGACACTCTCATTTGATATTTACAGCCTAACAAACATATGGCAAATTTTCTTTATCTCTTTATTTCCTACTTAGGACTTCAACCAAAATTGTCCTTACAGGGAGGCCACAATTACATGTTCTGAGTCATAACAACACTTTCCACCTTCAAAGCAGTTTGTGAACAATCCAAGTGACAATCTTGTGAAGCAAAGCAGCATGATAATTCCAGAGTTAAAATGGCTTAACTGAGGAAAAGAGATTTGAATATTGTCGCACAAGCACAGGCATTTCCAAAGACACGTCAACCTATCTATTTTGGACCATTTTTCTCAAACTGGGAGGAATCGCACTCTGGAGCTGCCTGTGATGTGACCCAAGTGACTCATTACCAGAGCTGGGATTATGTTGTCATTAATAAGATATGTTTTAGATGACAAAAGTTACTTTAAATAAGGAGTTATGTTAAAACATGGTAAGCGTATTGCATGTTTCGGAGCAAACCAGTGCTCAAGAGAAAGGAAGAATGTTGAAAGAGGGAGTTCAGTCTAGCATAAACATATGCAGAAAATTAATTTATTCTTTAAGTAAAYTTATTCTGTGAGTCTCAGGTGGGGTAGAGAGGAGAAAGCTTCATCCTTTCCTTGGAAATACAATAAATGTTAAATTGTCATCAAACTTTCCCTTTCACGAGTGTTCTTGAATGAGTTAAACTTTCATTCACTGTTCAGCTTTGAAGGTTTGGGATCATGAATGATTCTGAAACTCTCTGGGACAGGTTCAGCAGTGCTGATCTGAACCAGGCAATGAGTGCAGAGCCGTGGCCCGTGAGCCACCCCCAGACATTACACAGCATGAAAGTGACTCAGATCTTCAGAAATGTCCTCGCTCACCAATGCAGTGGCTATGCAGAACTCTGCTTGCTGTGTACTTAAAGTCTGTGTGGGAAGTGAAAAAAATATCTAGTAACTCTGTTTTTAACTGAAATACTTACTTTCTTATGCTATTTTGCAATCTTTCTGTGAGTCTGAACCCCATTACAGTGTAATCTATAAAAGCATGAATTCTTGATCATGCTCCARTTCAAAACCAATGGAGTAACCTAATTGGATAGTTGCATTAAAATAAGCAAGTCAAGGGAGCTGGTTCTCCMCCTCTACTCCTTTCTTGTGAGACCACACCTGAAGTGCTGTGTCCAGCTCTGATTCTATTATTGTATGATCCTATGAAACTGTGAATTCTGATTTTGATGGTCATCCAACAGAAAAAACACTGTATATTTGTCTCCTACCCTGTGAAGAGAGCTCCTCACAATTGCAATAGCCCCAAATGCAAGAGCAGATTAGTCACAAGGTTTTGTCACTTAGGCATTTCCTTTTTAACTTTCTGAAAAAAAAAAATATATCAGGTTTTAGCTTAGAATTCTTTGTTTACTTATTTTTATATTGCAATTCAACTTTTTTACTTGTTTTGTATTATTGTATTTATAAATACGTTTTTAGTAATAAGGAAGGCATCTAAAGAAGTTTGGCTGAAGATTTTCATTAAAAAATTTTGAATGCTGAAAAAAAAGATATTAAAATATCACTGGTTGTAAAAGCCAAGCAGAAAGTGGAAAATAATCTTTCCAAAATTTTGTAGATTAGAAACTCATAATAATGAATTATRTCTCAGAACGATATTTTATGTCCCAATAATTTTATATAAAAAGATATCAGGTCATGGAAAGAACTGCAACAGAGTTCCATGCCTTTGTCTCATTGTGACCTTGGAAGGACCTGTAGTTTGCAGATGCAGGAGTTGGAGAAAGGATATTTTACTATTACATAAACTCTTCTGTTATTTCTTGACAATCCTGAAATAAAATAGTCTCTCTACACTGTAGAAAMATATTCTTTCTAACAATCCTCCAGACCATTTAAATAAGGTATTGTTTTTGGTATTGTTTTCTTTTGTTTTTAATATAAATTGTTTGGAACAGCTCAGGTCAAAATCTGTACAGATCTGTTCCAAATTCGAAACTTTTGTATATTACACAGCYCTGTCTCTGGGTGATTTCTCTTCAGTTTTTTCTCTGCCTGTGATGCTCAGACACAGATTTTTAGAAGAAATTAAATAATATACATTGACAAAGTGAATTTTGTATTTTTCAYATGAACAGCAGGAAATTTCATGCAGTACTTGACATGAAATAAAGGAATAAGTTGTTGCAGCATGGCATCACTACCATGATCAATATTTGTTTAGACTGAGGATTTCAGTTAGGGTTCAAAGCAACACTTTTAGCCATTATCATTTTAAGAACTGAAAAACAACTCCTTACATATCATATCTATCCCTTCAGAGGTGCAATAAATTATTAATTTGTTTACGACATTGAAAGACTACCAACAAAACCAGGTAATAGATAAAGCTTTTATWTAGTCAGGAAAAATGCCAAGCAGTTGCTTTTCCTGAATGATTTGAAACCACAAATCTGTAAAACAAAGGTAATTATCAAGCTACATAGTAATGATTGTGTTATTTCTTAAAAAAAATACAATAACTGAATTTCAGGACATTCAGGCCCCAAATCATGCTTATAAATTATAGTTTTATAATCACATGAGATTAATAATTATAAGTACTTGCTTCTTCAGGACTCAGTAGCAAAATATTTGTCACGTAGCAGGTCATCATAAAGAGGTTTATTAAGAGCAACTCATATCTGATATTTTTAAAACGGAAAAAAAAATCCCCAAGCTAATCCAAACTAAAAAACCGTGGAAGTTTAGCCATGTATTTAATGTCATCAGTTAAAATACAGGATTATAACATAGCATCTTTATCAAATATATACATTAGAATATAGTGAAAAAAGAAAATAGATACAACTTAAGCACCAGATTTTCAGGTATTTTTCAAACATCCCTTCTTGTGTACTTCTCAGGAGAATCAAGATGAAGGGAATTCACARTCAGAGGTGTGTTAATTCATCTGGGTTTTCTCTGTTATCTCTCCACAGGGAGGACAAACCCAGCTGCTCACTGTGATGCCTTTGTCATCTGCACCACTTCAGATGTTTGTGGTTGCAGGAGAAGGTAGAGTTTAGGAAGTCTGAAACCTTTCTTTGCTTTTCATCACCCCAATAAATACAACTCTTCAGAGGCAGAGGGTAAARTTGAGCTGATGTTATGAACTCATTGTGTGTTAACTGTCGGGGTTGGAACCTAAGACACGCAAGAGCAGATCAAATTTTTACTTCTTCTTCAAGGAACACTGAAAGTTTGGCCCTGGAAGGTGCTGGTTCATCTGGGAGCRACCCAACAAAGCACTTGTTCAAGTCACTTTAGGATCAGAACCAGCCTGCTCAACACCTTGTGTGTTTAAATCCTAAATCCTGGACTTAGAAGTCATAAAAACCTTAGGCTGACCATTCATCAGAGCAAACCAAACAACACACTTGCTCTCCAGTGAATTATTTCACTATTCAATTGACATGAATGATTGACATCAGGGCTTTTGACCACCTCAGTAAATTATATAGTTCTTTGATTTTGGAAGTCATATTAATACATTTCAGGCACGTGAATTAATATATTTTCATCTTAAGAAWCACAGAAGAGTTGATCTGTCCTTTGCAAGGAACTTAGGAAGGGCTGTCATTGCTCACATGGTATCTCTTGTGCACACAGAAACCAAATTTATTTACCAAGAATGTAACACTGACAGCTTCCAGTGTGTATTGGCATTGGTTGGGTTTTATTTGTTGGTTTTATTCTCTGTTTCTATAGAGTTTCTGTAACAAGCCAAGCTAACTGCAGTGAGAGGGATGGACATGGACATTTCACGAAGCTCTTTTTCCTGGGTTTGTCTCAGGTCTGAAGCTTGGTGGCTCCTTTACAGAAGGAAGGAACCAGACTCAGGTGTGCTCCCTCAAGCTACTGAAAAGTGAGACCATCATTTAAGAGGGCTTTGAGTGGCATCTAAATAAATTACATATATGGTTGTATCRACATTTTACACCATTGTGAGTCAAATCACTTTAATGTAAGATTAGCTCCTGATTCTTAGTATACTAAACCTTTAATAGACTTACAATTTTGAAATTGAAAAGRTCAAAGCAATCGTAAGCAGTGTGTATAATACATAGTTTGGAAAGACTGGAATCTTCCTGGTATAYATTTTTCTTTATTTGTTAATCTGCAGGGAAGGAGCAACATTCTGTAATAACACAGGGAAACAGGATTTAGTTACACAATACAGCATTCGTAAGTCAGTTCCAGCCTTTTCCCTCCCCTTTCTCCTCAAACACTCATAACTTCCTCAAAATAAATTTGAGGGGCTGGAACTATCCATGCTTGGATTCAACTGAAAGGTAAATGTTTAGGGTTTGATTTTTTTTTTTTTTTTAATGTTAAGATGATTGAGTGTGAATTAGTCAAGAGTGAACCTAACACATTTTTTCTTGTATGTTTCAATTAAAAATGTAATTAGGACAAATAAAAAATKATTAACAATTAAAGCTTGAAACACAGACCTGTGAACAGGCCTACGTGCATTCATATTAGGGAGCAGTGCTATTTGTTTTGAAGGCTTCATTTGGCTGCAGTTTTATGTAGAAAGTTGAGGATGTGCTTGGCTATTTTAAAATTGAAGAACATTTTTTGCTTTTCATGCAGAAATCTAATTATTAAGCAAAATGTCTAGGAAATTGCTGAAGGAATATGAAAAGCATAGGTATATTTCCTATACACTTTAACTAAAATATATGCAAGGGAAATTTTCTTTCCCTTTTTTTTTTTTTTTTTTTTTTTTTNTGGTTCTTTCATTAACTTAATCTAAGTTGAACCAATATCTTTCCAAATTCATGCAGCTGGGAGACTAGAACCACTGAAACATCAAGTCTCAATGAGATCTCCAAAAGAAATCAAGTTTAGAGGAAACCATACAACTAAGTCTAAAGTTGAACTAAAGTCTATATGCCTGAACTTAGTACTTGCTTCCAATTCAGGAAAAACACAACTGCTTCTTAAACATGTCAGTATATTCCAGAGTCTGAGGTAGTTCAAGATGAGCAGGGATAGGAACCGTGACAAGAATTTGTAAAAAGTGTTGCTGTTCATATTATTTTTGTTGTTGTATTAAATAATAAAATGAGTGGTAAAAGGGAAATTGAATTTTGAGATGGAGTTAATTCTGAAAGTTTAATCTGAAGTGCCACAATTTCTATCTTCTCAGTGTTAGATATTTCAACTACAGAATTACAAAAGGTTTTTTTGGGTTTATTTTTTTTTTTTTTTTACATCTAGCAAATTGGTATGAAACTACCGCATTCTATGATTTTGTGCAAAGCCAGGAGAGGTTTATATCTATTTTGCACTGGATGCAGATATGCTGATCAAAATTCTTATCATCAGCACAACTTCCCGAAGCTGTAGGTCTGATACCAGCAACTCATTACAGTGCATTCTTTTGGAGTTTGATAAACATGAAATAAATCCTTGCATTTACCCTAAAACATATCCTTGTTTATGATTTTCTGAGCATCAGATTTCAGTCTTAAGCCCTATAGTTGAATGCCACAAACTTAAATTCAGATTTCTTTACCCACTCTTATCTGTTTTGACCAGTGAATTAGCATACTGGCAGAATCCAAAGTTTGGGGTTTTGTTTTGTTTTGTTTTGTTTTGAACATCCTTTAACAAGGGTGTTTCAGGATCCAGACTAAAAATTCTGATTGATTTGGCACAATGACAGATCCTGACTACTCTTTTTTCCTCCCTCCATGTCACAGAATCTGTCTTTCATGACTTGTCAAGCAGTCTCTGATTAATTTGGCCTGGTGGTTCATGGGGCAGAATCCAGCCTATTTCTTTTGCTTTTCCCAGGATGTTTTTGACAATTCACTGTGCACACTCCAGTACCCTGGCACTGCTCAGTGGCACAGCCCAGGGTCTTGCTCCTCGTCCATGGCTGGGCACCCACGCTCAGCTCGATTCTGCTGTGAACATTTCTAACTGATATGTAACCCCCCCCTGCTTGTTAAGATATCTGCAAAATATTTTCCTATGAACCATTTTGATGTTGCCTTGTTTGYCTAATGGAGGATGCACCCTGGAAGTGAAAAGGCAGCTCAGTAGATTATCAGTATTTAGCACAAGGCGACCCCATACTGCTGCACTTGTGGTCAACGCTGATGAAGGGAGTGATTTTGACAGGAAAACTAATATTGAAATTACATGGGCACGTGACTGTGTGCATGACTTCAAAGAATAAAGAATTCAGAGAAATGGAAAGATCTGTTTTATCTGTTTATCTAGCCTTTTCCCCCCAAATGCATTACAGTCATAACGCAGGAAAAGTAGAAGATGGCAAACTTGATTGTGCTCTAGATTTCAGTCAACCATGGAAAACTGGAATTTGCCAAGTCTTCCCTATTCAACCGCATCTGTACATACAATGAGAACAGAATTGTCCTTTTTCCTCCCACCTGAATTTGGGAACAATTCCCAGACCTCTGAATTGGTCAGTGAAATTGATGTGTCTGGTAAGGGTCAGTGGAATCTTCCAGATTCCTTAACTGCTTATCCAATCAGCAACAGAGAAGTATCTTAGAGCCTGTCAAAATGAAAGAATGTTTAAAATGAGGGAACACCACTGAGGACCACCACACACTCAGTTTTCAGGAAATCACTGTCATTAATAGCTCTGGTATTTGRAGGCCTTATTCAAATCTTCATTGACCTACATTGCTCCCACCCCAGCATTTTCCTGTGAAAGCAAAAGGCTTGATATTAGTATAGKTATTTTATTTTCTTTCTTCAGCTCAGGCTGTTAGAAGTTTCCTGTACTTTGTGCCATCTCAAGAAAACTTGGCTAGGAGTGTTACAGCACACGGGTTTCAGGTCTTGGCTGGTGTTAGCCACCATAATCTGGTATCAAAAGGCTATTTTAAATACAGCCAAGCAAATGGCATAACCCATCAACTCATCCCACTGCCCCAAGTGGAACAGAAGATGAGTGAGCCTTTGAAGTGAAAGGTGAGCAAACCTACTGTACTGCTGTATGATCTCTAACCCATTTCCCTTTCCTGCCATGAAAGAGCTCTCTGAAGTTCATCTGCTTCACTTCCCCGGTCTTTGCTTAACGCACAACAACTATTTCTCTGTTTTGACCTTCCAAAACAAACATATTTTCTTTTTTAAGAAAGGGAAGGAGTAGCAAAATTCATTTCCCTTCCTGAATTTTATGTCCAGGGGGTGGTCTGCAGCAATGTTCCCCTTGGGCATGGGTTATTCCGCATGGCTGATGTCACCCCGCAGATGATTCAGGCTTCCKACCCTGAATCTCCATAAAAGCTTATCTTTCCCCACTGACTTCAGGGGGAACCAGCAGTAATCAGGATCCTGATCAAGGTGATTCAGTGACTGAGAAACCCAAGGGAGCTGAATCATACCCCGAGGGTTACTGAGTAGATTATGAACACATTGCTGCTTTTTAGGATTCAGCCTTGTATTTTCTCTCAAGCAAGTTGAGCCAGGGTTGAATGCAGTGTTCTTTTTTTCTGATATCCAGGCAGTTTACTCATGGCCCCAGAACATGAAATACAAAAACAAAAACAAAAAAAAATTAAAGGAAAACTCTTCCAAATACCCCCCCTTCCCAAACAAACTAAGGCCTCAGTCCTGTGCTGTGAACGATCTCTCTTTTGAAATGCAATTTTCCAAATGAGATTTTGATAAATTATGATTCTGCCATGCATGTAAATAATAATCCACATTGTTTTAACATTCTTTCACAGTCTTCTTGCTCTGGTTCTGCAGCATGCAGTGTTTCAGGGCAATACACTGTGTCTTCTTTAAAGCAGGAGGGCTTGACAGTTATTTGAGAATGGATATAATAATATGAATTGTATAAGCATGTACAGGAGCATTTAAAACTAGCAGCATCTGAATATAACTTTGCAAAGTTAAATTACTGTAATGTCAGGAGGATAAGAAATGTGTTCAGTGTTATGAAAAGAACAGATATCCTTGTGCCATACACAGTCCTTATCATTTTAATGGCATATAACAATGTTTTGCTGTGAGACAAGCRATCAAATTTTTTTTTAATGTAAATAACCTTGTCTTAAATCTATTCCACTCTGATCACTGTGTGGCTGTAAAAAAAAACCGCAGTGCAGCATAATTTTTAAATGGTTTTCAGTCTAGTGGAATAGGTGTCAGTTGTGGGTGTCTTTCAGATGCTGGGGGTTTTCATCTGAGCAAAGGAGATCAATGCACAGAACAGGAAGGAAAAGTCATTGCAAGAGTCTTTGAGAAGTTTTAGGCTTCTCTTCCCCTCCCAGCCCTTTCACTCCCCTGTGATCTTAAAAACAAACTGTTGCCCTTGGCAGCACTGTTTTTGTTACAGAGGATTTCTCCACGTATCAGAGCTCTTTGAGGTCTTCCTCCAAAGCTCTCTGAAACCCTTGTAAAAGGGGTTCTGTTTGTTTTTTAATTTTTTTTTCAGACAGCCATCTATATGTCCTCAACCCTGAGCAGTCCTCAGAGTCCTTCTGCTGTTTACTTGAAAGTTTTGCTCATTCCAGCCTTTTTCTGCGGCCAGGACGGTTGGGTTGAAGAGATATAGAAATCACATRTCCTGAGGCTGTGCTTGTACCACAGAAACTGCAGGTTTCGCTCTATCCAAAACCAGAACAGCTTTTTGAGAGAAGAAAGTATCATCCCACCACAGGTCTTAGTAAGAGAAGCTCAAATCTAATGYGACATATCATTTGATATGGATGATTTCTGTCAGCTTTTATCAGGGCATATGAGACCAGATTTCAACCACTGGTGTCTCCTGGGGTTTATTGTGAAAATAAATAATAATTTGGTTTTATTGTGATAATACTGAGAAATTTGCTAGGAACCAGCAACTCACACTAAAATACTGAGGGTCTCAGAGAGGTTACAGCCTGAATTGACCAGGCAGGTGAAGGAGGGGAGGGGAAATAGATAGAAAAATAGGTAAAATTACCACCCTGCACAATAGGTCCATAGAAGATGGATAGAACAACAGGAAATGGCCTCAAGTTGTGTCAGTGGTTTAGATTAGACRTTAGGAAAAGTTTCTTCCCCATAAGAATTACCAAGCATTGGAATAGGTCCCCAGGGGAYTGTTAGGGTCATGRTCCCTGGAGCTGTTCAAAAAACAGGTAAATGTGGCACTTAGGAACATGGAACACTTGGAAGTAGTAGGTTAATGGTGTGATTCGATCTTAGAGGCATTTTCCAACCCAAACAATTATGTGATTCTACGATTCTAAGATGTGGAACTGGCACTCAGATCTCTCAGCTGCCGTCATTTTCATTTCATTACTCTCCAGACTGAAGTTAACGCCTCCACTGCCAAATACAAGGCTGGACAGGAGGAACAAAATACTAAATGATATTTGTGATGTTTGGACTGTGAGACTGAGCATGGATTATGATAATCACTGATCCTGATTCCATTTCTCTGCCTGAGTGGGCTCAAATCTGCCCTTGTATCACCACGGCAGCACCGCCTCCGTGTCAGCGCGGTGCGAGCAACTGCTCCCCAGACCCAGCAAGTCATTCACATTAGCCCCAAAAATAAAACATCATCTTTAGTTTTCTTAGAAGAAACTCCTGAAGATAATGTGTGGAAGGCTTTCGTGACTACTCACAAAGGAGATTGACTGAATGCACGAATTTTCTTTTGAATGAAAACAACCCCTATCCAAATGTCAGTGAGYGTTTGCTTGACTCGATGTTCCCGAATCGTAATTTTGCAGTTTCAAATTCTTTGAAGCTCCATTTTTTTGCCCTTTTTGGGGCTAAGGTGGGAAACATTTTGACAGAGTTGTTCTCTAAGAACAAGTGTCTTTTCTGTTTTTTTATTTGTTTTGTTTCAGGTTTGGTTATAAAATGATTCATAACCATACTAACACCCACAGACAGTGTCTCTAAAAAATGATTTAAAGAAAATGTACTGCATTTTGCTCCTTTTTCCATTGTTCTCAAGAACTGCATTTGTTCTCATTTAGCTTCAACAAAGATCAGATTGAGCTGGAACTTGGGTAAGAGAGGTGATAAGTTTGCAGATAAAAATGCATCTCATCAGTCATGAATTGCACAAATTAATCTTCAGATAGGGGCATGTCATTCAAGAATTTACATGCTAGCACTTTAATTGTCAGAAGCTAGTTTCTATTAGGCAGATTGACTGAGAATGACTAACAGCATTTCCCATTAGTGGAGGGAAAAAGAAAAAATTAAGGTAAGTTCAAAAACATTAAGAAAATGCTTTAATAATATTGTTTGACTCAGCTTGTAATGAGAAAAAGAGCAAGACCTTAAGTGAATTAAGACCAAGTCTGCTTTGTTTAATAAATGCTTTCTCTCTGCTTAGAACAAAAGATRTGTGGAAAAAGACAGTGAATGAAAKATATATTATACAGGAAAAAGTGTGAGAAAAGGAAATATCTGTTAAAAGGAGTACTTTGAAAAGGGCTAAAAGAAGTTCTGTGAAAAACAGTGACAATCTTTTCCTTTTTTTTTTTTTATGTAATTTGATTTTTTTTTCTGACCAATGCCAGTAAAAAGTAGGGTTTTCTTTCCTGTAATAAAATGGACCAAAAGGGCCTGAGCTTTGTGAGTGGTTTGATTTGCATAGGGAAAGAACGCAGCTGCAGACACAAGCCACAAATTGGTTGCTGTTTTTGTGCTGTGGTCAGATATTTTGATGTTTCAGATCATAAATTGATCACTGTGTGGGTCTGGAAAATTCCAGGTCCACACCTTGGCCTGTCCTGGCAAAGTGCAGCCCTCCCTTCATGGGGAATGGGCTCTTTGGGCAGTGCTGGAGCAATCTCTGCTCAGCCCTGCTCAGCCCTAAACAAACATTAGGATATTAAAGATTCACCACAGGCTCAAATTTCTGAGAAGAAAAGGATTTGGGCCACATCCTCACTTGGAATAATCTTGTTTCCAAGAGCAGATACCASTGAACAGCACTTGTTTATGTCAAGTCATTGGATGTAATGCCTTCCACGAGCTTTTTTTATGTCATTAAGGGTTTGTTCAATTGCTAGACAAAGCTCTGCAGGTCATAATGGTGATAGCACTTTGTGCTATTGTTCTTTGCACTTATCATCTGAAAGCATTTTTAATGTATTTATTACGCTTAAAGAGAAATAAATTATGAGGGAGTAACCCAGAGGCAGCTCAAAATTATTACAACCTGTTGTTTTTGCAGGTGAATAAAGGAAAAAGATTCCTTTTTGCCTAAGGTTACTGTGAACCAGAAAAAAAAAAAAAAAAGAGGATTAAACTCAAGGTGATATGACTACTAATCTTTGGCTTTAATAACTGAACTGCAGCAGGTCCCACCTGGGCTCAGGGTCTTGCTTGTCATTTAGACAAGTAATTGAATAAAAGCTAAAGCAAAGAATCAATCCTCGTTCTTGTTACGTTTAGGGGGATTTCTTATCATGGATCTACATGTGACATAAAACCCTAATGAATCTCGTCAGCAGTGGGATATGTTCTAGATGTGTTTCCTGACCACAACAAAAAACCTTGGCCTTGATCTGTCAAAATAAAAGAATAAATACCTAAACACACAAAACTTGTTATTGAAAGAGACGGTTTGTTTATGTGTATTTAGTATTATATATACTTGTGCTTGCAGCAGCAGAGGCTCAGGACTTTACAATTAATTTGTCCCTCTCCTGCAATACTGTCCAGATACTCAGGGACAGAGGAGCTCTGCTCTTGTGCTTGGTTTAAAAATCATTTACATACGTACAGTGAATGTCACAGCATTTTATCTTAATATGTAAAATAACTGACTTTTGCCACCTTATCCCATGTGTTTATCTGATTGCTCTGATCATCTTAGTGTTCTGTACCATCTCTGGAAATACATGACAAACTCTCCGTTTTTGTTATAATTTCCTCTAAAAACCCCTGTGGCTAATCTGTAATTTACAGATTGCGTGCTGTTAACGTATTTTCTACTGCTCCTTTTTCTGCAGTTGTTAAGGGGCTTTTTGTTTTATTTTGTTTTTAATATTTGATGGATTTTTTTTGTTTATTTTTTGGTTTTGTTTCTTTTTTTTTTAAGAGAAGCACACAGATGACATTCCAATTTCCAATGCCTAATAACAATTTATGTCATAATTACAAGTGGTCCTGTATACCTTGGGCTGATGAGATATTTTGCCTCAGAAATATTTTCACATTGTCCCACAGAAAATATTTTTATACCAAACATACAGAATAATAACTCATCTTTGAAGAATAATGTCTAATTTTTGAAATAAGTCGCTAGGAACAACAAAACGTTTTTACTTAAATCCAGTGAAACTGCTATTTTTGTATGTTTTACTCTTCCCACTAGAAACACTGAATTTGAACAACTTTTGAACAATATTTAGTCTTGTTTTGAGAAAATAGAAAATTGCAAAATTGATTTGTTTTATATGCAAGGATTGGATTATATTCTCCTTCATTATTTTGAAATATGTAATCTTAATAGAGACTCTCAGGAGAGGTATATGCATGGATTGTCACTTTCTCTTTCAATATCTTTGCTTGATATCTCATAAAACTTCACAGTGTTATGGAACTGCATATAAATGTATGAAGAAAGGAACAAAAAAGTTCTAATCTTCCTGATTTATCACCAGTTTCAAAGCATTACTCTTACAAAACCCCCAAATTATCTTTTTTTTTTTTTTTATTTTTTTTATTTTAAGACAAGAAGCCAAATCCTCCTTCTTTCTTTTATTTCTGTCCTCCCTTATCTCCCTGCAGTTCTTACACGACCCTGCTAGGTAATTCTACTTTGTTTTAGGGAATATTGAGTGTTCATGGGAGTATCTTCTGGCCATGCCCTATAAGGATACCTACTCCCAAATTATTCTTCCAGTGTAGACTAAGAAGATAAATGAGTCTCTGACAGCTTAGTCAATGCCGAATATGTTTTTTTTAATTGAGTTTTAGAGGAAGTTGAATGGACCAAGTCCTGAAAGCAGCCATTTGCCTTTGCTGGCTGTTAAAGTGCACACAGGGGTACCAAAGCAGTGCCCCTGTTCATGTGCACACAGAGTCACATCCCCCCTCAACTCCTTCTTCCTGTCTTGGGTAGAGRTAAAGCTTATCAGACAGAAAGGCACTTCCATGCACCACCACTYTGTGCTGATGGGAGATTCTTGTGAGTAGGAACGTCATCACTTGTGGCCAGAGTGCTCTTCATGACATGAGAGCTGATTTGGCTGGTGGTTGATTTCAAACTTGTTTGGGTTTTTTTGTTTTTTTTTGCAGTGACTTCAGTGAGATTTAGATCAAACATCAAGCTCTTTGCTGTCCGTGATTTTTTGCTGAACGGGGAAAATCAGTCTCTTTAACATACAAAATGCGTAATTGGCAGAATTACATGCATGGCCAGGCTGGGAGGGAATTTGGTCAAACTGGTCTGGTGGAAGGTGTCCCTGTCCAYRKCAGRRARTTGGAACTGAATGATTTCTAASRTCCCTTCCAACCCAAACCATTCTATGGCTCTGTGATTTTCTGATTCTGTGGCTGAAGAGATACTAAAAGCTAACAGTTAGRATTAGCTCACAAAATGATGTTATGAACCTATGAGTAAACTTCCTGRACATCATAAAATAGAGAGTTAAACSAAATTTCCTAAGAAACATTCTTGAGTTATGGTATTTTGGGCCTTGCTTTGCATTTTTTAGTGAAAGGCACAGCAAAAATTTGTACTGCTGATCAGCAGAGAACACAAACTTCATCCATTGCTGAATAAGATACTGTTTGARCACTTGAGCATTTACAAGGAATGCAGAGGATCATTCCAGGATCATTCATGGTTCACATTGGTAGACATTTGGTAACTAACCAAAAAAATTGTGTTAGGAGTCATCCAAATCCTGTTGCAGCCAAGCTTGAAGTAGAATACATTCTGCAAAAGAGAACAGTTACAATTTTATCCTTTGTGTGTTTGATTCAAGCACACCAGCRTTATAAACCATGGGCTGATAAATGGAGCTCAAATATCGGTGAAAGAACAGAGTTTTCAACCATGCATAACACAGGAACAAATTGTTGAACTTACTCAATTCTAAAGGCCTTTTCCATAATTTTTGCTCATGCAAAAGACTCCTGAGGCAACAAGACAGCTTACCTGCCAGCCTTGACATTTCTATAACCAAAGCAATATTTCAGAAGCCTCGCGCCATAAATCTGATGTGGATTTGAATTTCCCGAAAGTAATAAATGATCCAATTAGAAAACAAACAAAAAGGTGAGAATAATTAYGCTGTTTATTCTTCCATGATGATAAGGTGAGCTTGACAAGACAGAATGCTTTTCCTAAACCCAGAGTTTCTCTSTGCTTGCAATTGATCTTAGGAGTTAAAGATTCTGTTTGCATTTTTAACGCTCTGAGGTAAAATGTATTGCCTTGATAGAGATGTTAAGGAGCAGTTTGCCTACAGTGTCTCTCACCCTTCATTTTCTATTCCTCTCACTTATTGCAGAATTTCAAAGGCATTTGGGGATATTTTATCTGTGTRGAAGTAAGTCTCACACTGCAATGATTTACAGTGGCGCAGCTTTTAAAATCCTTTCTCAACAGCTTTTCTCTGCATTTAATCATTCACAAATGCACTGTTAATTAATTACACAGATTATTTTTAATGAAAAAAGAATCGCCACAAAAAGAAGGCTGTTTTCCAGCTCTCTTTTTRTGTTTATAGGTGCAATCTGAACCAACAGCTGTTTTATTAGGCACCAAAGATTGCAATTCTTTGATTTTTAGATTTTCTGAGGACTAATTGTACATATTGAAAGAACCAAAGGTAGATTTGGTACATTTTCATTAGTGAATCCAATCCAAAACCAGCTGTGCTTCAATGAGTGTGGATAGAYGCTCTTTGTGGTAAAATTAGGACCCAGAACTCAGAAAACACTTTGCAWCTCTAAATAGTTTCTTATGGATAATCTGTAATGTAGATGATGTGTTTGCTGTTTGCTTGAGGTTTATATTTCAGGACACCTTCTCTCCATGCATGTCCTTTCATCTTAAAGCAGAAAATCATGTAATATTTTGAGTTGGAAGGAACATCTAAATATTATCTAATCTTTCCCTCTCTGTATGACAGTTTCCAAAGAGATGCCTAACTAGGCAGCTATGGCCAAGTCAGATGAATCCTTACTTTTGGGGGTATTAATAAAAAAGCTCAAAAAATTGTTTTTTTTGTAAAACAAAAACAAACAAACAAACAAACAAAATTTTTATCAAAATAAAAAAATATAATTCTGAAGCAATCACATTGATCAGTTGAGTGGCTGCTCCCTGTCCATCCCTCCATCAGAAATTCTGGGGTTTTTTTTGGTTTTTGAATAGTGTTGACTGATTTAAACAAAATTCATCAAAAGAGTTCAAGTTCTGAAGATACTGAATCCTGAGGGATTCTTTAAAAATAGGTGTCTGAGTAATGARAAAGTCTTAATTAGTCTGGACTGAGAGAAAGGCCTCAGTATGACTTGATGCCAGAGACAACAGGTAATGTCCAACCTGTGGGAAACCTGAAAGTCCTCAGAGACTTCAGAAATTTCCCAGGTCACAGAAGTTGCTAAATAAGCTTTTCTTTCAGTAGAAGACAGAAACCTGAGCCCATAAAATGGCTGTGTCAGTTTTAATTCGATAATGATAGGAACACAAGCATCAATTTTAAAACATACCAAAAAAAAAGAACAGTGGAAAAATATAAAAAAATACAGTGAATCTGCTGTTTTGCACAGAAYCATGGCTCTGTGTTTCCACTGTGCTGTGTTTGTGCTCATTTGCACCAAGAGAGGTGGGAGTAGAACAAGCCCGTGCCAGGGTGGAGGACAGTAATGATTTCCACCCACTTTGCTCTCTGACTGCACGGAGCACGGGGTGGCATTGAATCAACCCCAGTAACTCCATTCCTGAGTGCTGAGGTTGCTCTGAATATTTCCAGCACAAGGTTTTGTTTTGCTGCATGTCATAAAAAAAGAGCTCCACGTTTATTGTTTGCAGAGTTTTGCTTTTTTTTTTTTTTTTTCACCCCCACTGCACAGTTACGAAAATGATTTCATTCTTATTCTACTATTGTGGGCTTCAAGAATAGATCTCCTTGCCTAGCATTCCTCTGAAATATGAAAGAGATGCCCTCTGCAGCGAGCTTAACACTGCTATCATCTGCATAATAAAGATAGTCTGYATGTATAGAATGTGCACACACAGGTATAAATTTATACTGATATACTGTGTGGGCACAAAGATAAACGGAATAAGAATCCCAGCAGCAAAATAGGAGAAGAGACCTGTAACTCAGTGACTGACATYAAGAACAGATCTCATCTGTCAAATGACTGAATTGAGAGGCTTTTATGAACATCTCTCCTAGGACAAAGTACATTATATGTGCAAAATGAATGTATGCAACCTGGTAGTGTGCCATTTCCCTAACAATTTCATTAAAAAGTTGTTTCTCATTCTTTCTTTTTTTCATCCCCTTGGCAGTTTTCTTTCACCTCCTGACCTGAAAAAAAAGAAAAAAAAACTGGATTCTCCAAAATACGTGTGCTAAATTGTGCATCTCATTATGTGTCAAATTATCTATTTAGTCACAACTTCAGATGCTCTCAGAGCCATTGAACACAATTCAAAAATCATTAAAATAGTAGAGTTACAGAGACATTCTTGTAGACTTGTGGGGAATTTGTTTATGTGATTGCAATTGGTTTTCTTTGAGGGATGTAAAGGCAAAGAGCTGCACAAATCTKAATATTTATCAGGATTATATCAGCAATGTTATTTCCACAATAACATAACACGGACCTTTCTAATAATGATGTCTGCTTATATACAAACGTAGAAGCAAACATCAACTGACTTAGTAAAACAAGGCAAATATTGCCTTCTAGTAGAAATTATTTGGTGATAGATCTTGCTAATGAAAGTTTTTTCACAGGCATAGGGCCCTGATTCRGAAAGGCACTCACATCACTTTGTTGGTGTGATTTTGCCCCTGTTGAACTCMGTGGAACCACAAACAAGCTCAGGTTTCATGCGGGCTCCACAAGTTCGATGAATCAGCACCTGAACAGCAATGAGAAAATGCCCTTAACTGTGGAATCATGTCAATGACTCGATGAAAACTCAATTTTTTTCCAGCTAAAGACTTCTGTTTAAGAAGAGATATAATATTGTGCATTTTGCCATATGTCTGCATTAAAACTCTGTTTTCTTAACTCGGTGAATTTTTTCCACTTAGTAGAAACAACTGAATTTCCAGCTTGTTTTATGGAGTTTTTATCAAGCCCACTGGGGGTTTCTGATCTACTTTTTTAGGTAGGTTAGGCTCCAGTAGATTCGAGTTTGAAAAGTATCCTTTCTGAATAGACATTGAAATACTTGTGTGACTGAAGAGAACGGTGGAACTTCTCTCAAGCTGAGGTTGAGACAACAACTTGTCCCCCTTTAAAGTAGTTCTGAGTCCCCTAACATCATGAAGGCATCACCAAAGGAACTAAAAAATAGGAATTTTTGCATCACAGTCAAGTAGAAGAAAATTATTTTAATTTTTTTTAATAGATAAAAAAGGGAGTAAAAAAGCAAAACTTAAATAAAAGGGTTGGATTCGCTTATACGCTTTGAAGCTTTTCTTTGTAGGCAAGAAATCAATGTGCAGAGAGGGGAGAGGGGAAAAGAAACCAAAAATAATTGAAGGAAACACTGAGTTCTGTCTTTGAATTATATAAAAGCAGCTGCATTTGATTTAATTTTTCTTTAGCATAATGTGCTGTATAATCACTGGCTTCATCATCCCCTGGGCCCAGGTTTCCTCTTAGCACAAGCTGTGGGACCTGTGCCACAGAGTTCAGTGGAAGCAGAATTTGACCCATACTTTGCTTTAAAAATAAAAGGTACCTGTGTGACTTCCTTCATAGAAACTCTTTCTTTTGAGATGCCAAATGGTCCTAAAAATCATTGYTTTTGATGCCATCAGCCTTCTCCCTAGCAAACTATCAAAAGGAATCAATAATTTCCCAAAAAGATACAAGTCCACACTCCTAAGGCTCATCAGCTGGAAGGATATAGATAAATGGGAACAGGAGAAATAATGCAATCATCAAGGGGATTGGGGGCAAGACTTGTTTCAACCCCACTGTTGAACTCAGGGCAAGGCTGGGGGAGGGAGGAGAGAGGGAGGAAGAGGATGGGGGACTCTGTGCAGAGACATGACCYWTTTTCTCAGTCCATTTAAAGGCTGGATCTCTTCCAAGATAAGGCAACTTACTTTCATGAGGGTGAAAGAAGGTTTTTCAAGGGAAAAATTTGTCCCTAAAAAAGATGTTAGTGTGAATTTGAAATCAAAGCAGAGTAGTGAAAAATGCCAGCAATTCCTCAGTTATCAAACAAAGCTTAATGATATATTTGGGATTCTTTTTTCCTCCTCTCCCAAAACGCAGAGAGGACTGTGGTATTTCAGAGATTATTTGAGCTATTAACCACAGACAAATAAATATTAATTGAGTCTGCTTCCATATGAAATATATAAGAAAATTTATAGCACCTTTACTAAAAAAATAACATAGTTCTTTTAGCCTTTAAGCCTGAAAATGCAAATAAAATGAGCAAAAGCAAATAAATAATAATTTGTCTCTCCTGCCACCTGGAGAACTCCATATGTACTCTAAACATTGCTTAATTAAAACTCACAGAACCCTGGTCCAGTAATTATTTCTTAACTGCTTGTTTTAGAGCAGAGAGCCTTTGGCCTTCAATTACAATAAATTACAGAGAGGGCAAGCGTGGACAGGCAGGATTCAATAGCCTTTAGTCAGCCTCATCTTCCCAGCTCTGGAAAGCAAGGTTCTTTTTACAGTAGGACTTGACTCTGCAAGCCCTGAAGTCATGGTTAAAGATCCCATTGACTGTCTGGGCACAGACRCAGCCCCCCCACGCCTGTGGGGATAAGGGTTAACATTTAACTTTGCATTAAAGCTGTTTCGCTGCACCCAGACTAATTTTTTTTCTATTTTTTTTTTTTTTCCCAAATGTGGATTTCCCCCCACCCCACATTCTTCTCAATGCGGTTTCAATGTATTCATCTTCCTGAGATCACTTTTACCTGATAAAAGTGCAAAGCCATTATGGCCTTATTTGTCAATTYGGTGCGTGGGGGGAGAAATGGGAGATTGAATGTTGAGGTTCTACAGCTCCTGCAGCACGTGGTGATTCATTAGGACATTATGTGGTAGGTAGCTGCACTCTGGCATGCTCTAGGCATCGTGTACACTGCCTTTTGAAACAGAGCAACATAATAAATCCCTTTGTTAATAACTCTAAATGATGCCTTATGCCTTGGAAATTCCTTTTCCTCCTGGCGCAAGCAACTGTAATCTCCGGGGTGCTGCAGGACTGAGTAGACATCCTAATGCCTTTACTGGAGGTGAAACAATATCTACCTCATTAGCAGGTCACAGATCAAGCTATTAGCAACGTGGTGGGAAGCCAGCTAGGATTTGGTGGGATTTATAAAGGGTCATCTAGAGGCAGCATGCAAAAAAAGCTTTTGGGTGTGAAAACACCTCTGATGGACTATTTCCCACTCAGTGGGCATGGAAAGGACATTTTATCCATAGAGCAGACTAGTTTGGCAATGGTGATTACTCAGGCTTAAAGCTTTATGTATCTCATGAAATCTGCAGCAGTTCCTCTCGATAAATTAACTTTGGTTGTGTCACAGAGGAGGAGGAAGCCCATCAGCTCATCTCTGTTTCCTTTGCTCTTTATCTCTTTGCAGCGCTCGTAGCAGCAGGGAAAGAAAACACTTCAACATCTGCCACAAGTGAACATTCTGCAGCTCCAGAGTAGCCCAGGGGGTCAAATCCTTGGTCCTKATGCATAACCAGGGGAATGTTCAGCAGCTTGGGGTAGCTTGGGGTGTTCTACTGGATGCACCGTAGCTGCACCAGCCAGCTGCATCCCTCAAAAATCCTTCAGGTTCATAACATTTTATGCAGTGTTTCTTTTAAAAAACAAATCTAGATTGATGGCTCTAAATGTTATGTTGGTGGTTGCAAACAAAGCTCAGCTTTTTTTTATTATGCCAGAGGGGGAAGGAAACTGAGGCAGGAGGACAATTTCTCAAGCCTACCTGGTGAGGCTTGCAGGGAGTGCACAAATGTCATCAATCCCGAAGTTACAGGAGTTTTGTCACATGAGGACAGAGCATTTGTAATAAATTACCTTGCCCAATCCTTGCAAACTCCAAGTTATCCAAGAGATGGGATGGTCTTCTGTCCCATGTGTGTCTGCTTCCAGCCTTGGGAACCTCAGTTCTCCCTCATCACTCCAAGAGTTTTGTACATTCCCAAACATTCTGGCTCTATAATGTCTCTGTAACGCTACTATTTTTAATGATTTTTGAATTGTGTTCAATGGCTCTGAGAACATCTGAAGTTGTGACTAAATAGATAATTCTACACATAATGAGATGCAAAATTTAGCACAAGTATTTTGGAGAATCCAATTTTTTTTTTCTCTCAGGTCAGGAGGTGAAAGAAAACTGCCAAGGGGATGAAAAAAAGAAAGAAAGAATGAGAAACAACTTCTTTAATGAAATTGTTAGGGAAATGGTGCACTACCAGGTTGCATCCATTCATTTTGCACATATAATGTACTTTGTCCTAGGAGAGATGTTCATAAAAGCCTCTCAATTCAGTCATTTGACAGATGAGATCTGTTCTTGATGTCAGTCACTGAGTTACAGGTCTCTTCTCCTATTTTACTGCTGGGATCCTTAYTCCAGTACATCCTCTTCAGAGCAGYGTGGTGCTGGTGCTTCCACCRGAGAGRAGTGAGGTGCAGGATTYCCTGCAAAAATTTAGGTTAGAAATYCTTATTGATGCASCCAAGTTTACTTATCAAATATTTTTATAATATGGAGATTAGCYCCTGGCTATGATCTTTGTCTGGTCTTTGGTTCATTCCTCTCAGCTCATAAAATATCTTTACATACAGATGCAGCAGACAAAAAGGCACCAAAATAGGAAGACCAATTTTCTGTTAAAAAGCACATTTGGGAAATTCCTTTTCAATTGACCCTCCAAGGCCTGGAATATTTTTATGTGTGCATGAGGTATTGAGACCCAAACACACCAAGCTAAATGGTCCATCACATTTAAAAAAAGACACACAAAAAATTTTAGATTTATTTCACTGGCATCCATAGCAAGAAGATGTTTTGCCATTTCAGAGGGCACACAAAGCACGAGAAAGGAAGGAAGAGTGGTTCTGTGATCGCTTTACTGGTGAGTGGTGTAATGCTGAGAGACAGTAGGSTCACAGCTAAATCAGATTCCCTTCCTACCTAACCCTGCTACTGAGAATGGATCATTTCAATCTTCTGAGATTCGTGATTACTCACCTGCAAAACAAATGATTTTCTGAAGTATGTTAAAACTCCTCCTTCTTATTCTTTTTTTTTTCTTAAAAACGGCTAAGCCTTCCACTTTGACAGCATCTTTCTTCTGCATAACTTAGGCAAACAGGGTGCCGTTTGTCCATACAGTCTAAAATCAAGCACTTATTTAAAGTTAGGTGCTTTAAGAAGATGCAATATTAGGCAGGATGAATTAAGAACACCTAACTTGAGAAGATACCACTCTCCAGAGAGCACACATTGGCCTGTAAGGGCTTTCCAAGGGGAGAAACAGGACTGTAGGCAGAGGAAAAGCAGCACCCTCTGAGCTCGTGGCAGCAAGTATCAGAATCAGTAATTTACTGTTATTTGTAAACTCGGTATTTGCGAGGGCTCTTCCCTTCCCACCCTCGATCTCAGGCTGAGCAATGTCAGGGCTGTTCTGAGTCACTCTGCTGTCCCCAAGGSAAGGGATGGTGCAATTCTTTCTTTTGGGAGCCTGCACAGAGCTTTGCTGCTCGTGGCAAATTGGTTGTGGTCATCACCTCCTACAGACCTGGCTGCTTTGGGGACATCCAGGATCACTCTTGCTAAAACCCCAAATCTCCTTTACCTCCCAGGACAAGATCATGACAAGGACAGGTAATAAAGGCTGAAAACATAATCCAATCCTGTGCAAAGTGTCTGGTTTTGCAAAGTTTGGAGCTCACCACACAACCACTGCAGCCTAGTGCCATGCCTTG
>NW_026623415.1:1193091-1208173 GCF_030028575.1 Malurus melanocephalus | reverse complement strand
GCTATGCTGAAGTCCATCAAAGCATTATTTCTGTAGCAGAACCTGAAAATATGTGTTCCTTGGCTGACCAGTGCTGAGATACTGAGTGAGGTGAGGGTGGAAAGCTCACTGGAACAGAGCTGGAGGAATGCAKAAGGCGAAACAACCCAAATCCAGAGCAGTTTCTCCCTTACAATGTTTCACTTGCTGTGCCTGGAACTGCGATTCTGTTTAATTGYGTACAGGAGTTGGTTCACAGACAAAGAAAACCCAAGAGCCAGATAATTTTCAAGAAATTTGGACACCGAGACCACCAGGAGAAGAAGGAAAATGAGGATCTGTGTTTAACAGTGGTAGAAATGCACCCATATGGGTTCTGGCTCTCATATCTCACCAATGCTCAATTTCTGAAGTCCCAGTGACAGGATTTGGTTCCTGGGAGAGCAACTATTGGCAGAAAAGAACCAGTTGGAGAGAAAAATAAACTAAAATTCAACCAAACACCTTGTAGTAGCTCCATTCTTTGGTTTTCTGTGTTTAGCAAAAATAAATTGGGTGATAAAATTTAATCTGCATGAGAATAAGGTAGAAAGAAAGGGGTGCCTGTACCACATATGCCCAGTGGCTCTCTAATAAGATGAAGATAACCCAATTTCAGGATGTGTTAATATTTCAGTACAGACTTCTGCTTTGAAAGCATTCAGAAAACAAATGACCAGGTAGAGGGCTGTGCAGAGTAATTTCCCTTTTAGAAAGGGCAATTAAAAGTGCAGTAGCCTTATCTCCTCACAACTCAGATTGTTTTAGAGCCACAGGACAAAAAATATTACTGAATAGACTTTCCGAGGGATTGGTAGAAATCAATATAATGTATCTTTTGTGTTAAATGCCTTAGAATCCATTTTCTTCAATATAAATACATTTATAATATCCCTAATGCTGATAAAATATCATCTTGATAATCTATTCAAACACCTAAGAGACTTCAGTTTCTGTTCTGACACGCTCTGAATTTCAGTTTAAAAATGCATTTTGGTTTAACTGTCATCAATAGCCTAATGCAATCTCAAAGAAACAGGCATAGGCTATTCAAATATGTTTCCAATATAACTTAGAGATTGTCAGACAAAGAAAAAAATAGCTTCCCAGTTAAAGACATAAATGTCAAGAAATAAGAAGAGGGAAAAAAAAAGTGTGCAAAATTCTGATTTTTTTTATTACATTTTTCTGGTATGGGTCAATTAATCATAAACCATCATAATTGTAATAAAAATGCTCTACAAAGCACAGTTAAAAAGCATGACTTAGTTCATCAAGATCTAAGAGGGTCTTTCTTTGCTGTTGAAATTTTAATTATTCACTCTTTCAATATTCATAAGTCACCTCATTCTTTAAATTGTGAGGTGAGCCACACAATCAAGAGATTTAGCAGTAGGACAGACAGGAAATTTAGGGTGCTTTCCTGTATTTATGCATTTTATTTTGTTTTCCTGTGTTTGAAATTTTGCAATAAAAGTATCTCTCCGCAGTCTAAAGCCCTGCTGTCATAAAAAATGAAATTCTTATGGGCATGTATGACTTCAGTATATGAAAACTTGTGAACTATGCCAGGTATTTGAAATCTCAAAAGGGAATTATGTGCTATGGCTGCTGATTGTTATTAGAAAATGGAGTGTTTAAACCAATATTAATAATAGTTATGATACATCTGAATAGCTCACTCACYAGTAAAATTATCTTTACAGTCACTTCTAACCCAAACCATTCTACRATTCCGTGAAATCTCAGTTGGTCAACTAGGACACCACAKAATAGTTTACAAACACAATTAAATCCATTTAGATCTTTGTTTTTAAGCTCAGATCAGAAATTTCAACCTGTCCTTTTCAACAAGTTAATTTTGCAAAAAGCTGTGATACTTCAACCTTTTTATTCCTTCTCCTACCCAACACTACCAAAGCTTAGGATGAGGTCAGTTTGCAAGTACCCTGGATATTCTTAAACTTTCACAGTAAACAACATTTTGGCAGCAAACAATTTTTTTTTTTTCAAATCTCCCCATTTTGTAGAAAAGCAAAAATTACAATATCAGCCCAAAGGCCCATTTGTGCTGTCAGTAATATCCCTGTGTAAATGGAGAAGTCTGGACTTGAAAGAAAAATGTTTGTATAAGACATCGATACTTTTCTACTACAAAAATATTTGAAAGCCTTGCAATTGTCTTTTTTGCCTCTTTTGGCCCTGCAAAGGTCATACTCAGCAGCCTGAGAGACACAGAGAAGCTGTGGCAATTTTCCTTGAACAAGAGATGCGGTTCTGATAGCGGGATCACAAAACTCGGTAGTTTCATCACCCTTTCGGATGCTTGTAGGAGTTCCTGTTCATCAAAAGGGACCTTTAAATTGATGATTATTCTGTGTATTTCCTTCCTTACTAAGCATTTTATGATCAGCCCTTGGGTTGTTTGGGTTTTTTTTTTGCTTAGGACCAAATTTTTTTGCTTTTGTTTAACTTGTGAGTAGACCTTTCCATGAGAACAAGAAATTTCTAGATCAAGATCAAGATGTTAATTTTTGTCTTGGGTAGCTCCCTTATGTTCTACTTGTTTACTCCAAATATTGCCTCTTATAGAATAATTAAGGTTGGAAAAGACATGTAAAATCAACAAATCCAATCATCTTTCCATCACTATTCTTAGCGACACAGCTATAGGCTAACTGAGGCTCTCTTGGCATTAATAGCAATGAGTTCATATGTTTTCTATGTGCACTTTGAATTTCCTTTTCCCCTCCTCTAAATACTCCCAAAGAGATAACCTTCAAATCACACTGAGTACCTCTTTCTCCAAGAGTCTGGGAGGGAATTACAGTTTTGAAAAATGGCAAATTGTTTTAMATTAATTATGATATCTTGAAGGCTTCTTGGCATCCATCAAGATCATAAGATATKGTGGGAGCTCCCAAAGGAAACAAAACAAGTTTATTGAGGAAATTCCTTTKCAGGASCTGTGATCATAGGACACCTCCCCATTTGGAAATATCCAGAAATTYGAAAATCAGAAGATTGTRGAAACCATAAGGAATCTGATCACCKGCAAAGCAGAAGCTTTGCAAAACAATGGGGTGGGAAACATTCCCCATTTCAAGCTGAAGCTTTTAACATACTTTGTATTGAGCTGCTTCCAGAATGAAAATGTATAGTAGATTTCTTGTCAGGGTGGTGCCCAGCTTCAGTTTCTAGGTAATAAATCTTGTGTTCTTTGACTCTGCTATATTGAGTTGAAGTCTTATGTATTACTCCTCTAACTGAGGAAACCTGCTGAGGTTCTTTGGCTGCTGCTGAGGTTTGTAGAAGAGATGTCCTGTGAGGAGAGATGGTCACTCTTCTTAAGTACATACAGTTGGCAGGGTAGTATTCAAAGACTGGATTTGATGATTTTGGAGGTCTTTTCCARTCCTAATGATCCTATGATTTTATTYCTGTCCAGAACCACAGATGATAGCCCATGAAAACCAATGTAATTCCAGTTATATACRTATTACGAGCTAAATGTTTGTTCTACTTATATATTTGTATAAGAGGGCTTTTCCCCTTACAGATTTCTTTACTTCARCACTGGTAAGTCCCTGCAGAGTGCAGCCGAAGATGATATTTTTCAAATGAGCAGCAATAAAAATTCCCCATAGCAAGTTTAAATCCTGATAATGGTGCACTTTTATTGCATTGTACTGAACTTTTACCAATCAGTCCAATTATGGGCTAATTCATTCTCATCACTTTGGAAAGCTTTTTTTTTTTTTTTTTTTTTTTTTTTTTTCTGATTTTTATCTGATTTTTTGGCGTGTGAAATGCTTACAAAGGGAAGTTAATAAAAGAGCGGTTCATCTGCATATACAAAGGAAGATCATAATATAAAAAATTGCCACATTAGAGAAGTCTAGACCTTGACTATCTGTCATATATTTTTATAGCGCCTTATCGCTGCGCTATCTGATTAAGTAGTGAAATGGTTAAGATAAATGAGACTTAATTAGCGGAACTGATACCTGTCTATTGCCAGCCTTCAATTTGCATCTGGGAGCTCTGATTTTCAGAAGGGAAGCGCACGCCTGCAGTCCTGCTTCCCTTTGAAATCTATGGGAGTTTTCCCCGCAGTGAAAACAAATGCTCCAGGWTTCACCCAGAGCCAACTGAAACTTTTGCTGTCTAACTCATCCCTTTGAATAATGAGCTAAAACATGGGGAGACAAGARAATACCAGGGCTCTGAGATGGAGGGAGAAGAGGAAGTGCTTAGACTTGACTTCTAACACATCAGGCTGCAGAGCTCAGCAGCCTGCAGAGATAAATAAATTGTGTCAGGAAGAGAGCTGGTGAAGATTATTTTTGCTCTGTCACAAAATTGACCAAAATTTGGCTTGTATTTTTTATTTCCTTCTATTTTTTTGCATCTTTGCTTGTGGAGCAAAGTATTTACATTTGAGCTCAGGGATTAGATGGCCAGTTGCCATTGGTGTCAACTATTCCAGTAGGAATGGGCTGCAGCATAACTTCCCCACCAAATGCTCCCTGCTCAGAACAAACGATTTACCACAGAGCCCAGAGATGGGGTATTTACATTCATTTAAGTTTGGTATAAACATTTACAGAACATTAGGACAAATACCAGCATTCTCAGCTAAATGTCTGACCACAATTATTTCTGATGAATAAATGGCCCTGTAGAACGACTCTGAGATGAGAGGCGTTTTTTCTTTCTTTTCTCCTCTCAAGCCAAACAACTTTGAAAAAAAACAGTGCAGCATGCAGCTAAACACACTGTGCAAAGGTTCACGTAGAGTTAAGGAAAACCATAGATGTTTGTGAGATTAGGGAGTGAATATCTAGATTAAACCAGTTTATGTTGTCCTTCATCTGCTGTTCTGTTTTTTCCCTTCAAAATCTCACCTTCAAATCTGACCCTGACAGACATGCCTGGTTCAGTAAAGATGTTTTGTGCTGACCAAGGACTTTTTAAACCAAACATTGTGAGCTGGCCACTGCAAAGGTGCTTTTCCCACTGGAAATGGTGGCATGAGGGCTGTTGATTACAGCATAAGAAACTATTTACTAAATATTTCTCAGGGGCTGCCGGCTGTGAGAATAAGGGAGCCACTCAAAGGTACCTTAGAGCTGTCTAAGTGTAAAGTGCATATTTTCTCAATGTTAGCACAACAAGCTAATGCATTCTTCATCACTCTTTTAATTATTATTTTTGTTTTATTTATAATTGTGCCACAGAGAAAAGTTGCAGATGCAAAGATTTCTTTGGAATTTGTGGAGTTTTTCTGCTCATGATCAATTAATCTTCATAAAATCATAGAATCATTAATGTTGGAAAAGAACTTTAAGATCAACCCAACCATTAACACAGCACTGCCAAGGCCACCACTGAGCCATGTCCCCAACTGCCACATCTGCACATTTTTTTAACATTTGTAGGGACGGTGATCTCACCTCTTCCCTGGGCAGTGTGTTTAAGAAAAACAATCACACTGTAATAATAWTTTTTTTTAAAAAATCCTTATTCATCATGCTGTTTTCAGGGTACTTCTCACATCCAGAGCAGTCCAGTAACTGCAGGACCCACTTAACATGTCAGAGCAGTTCTCCTTTCAGCTCTGACAGAGCAGGGAGCTTAACCTGATTTTCAGGCACCTTAGCTGAACATGTAATTATGAGTCCATTGACTATCCTGAGATGTGTCTCTCTTGGTTTGGGGGGTGATTGTGTCTGATTAGGGCTTTTTAATGATGCTAATTTAAAGTGTCTAATGAAAACAGCTTATTAATCTCTCAGTATTTCTGAGTGGAACTGTATTCTCTTTTTCTGCAGCCTTCTCTATATTCCTTTGGGCTTGTTCTTCATCCAAACACACTTGTCCCTGTGAAAATAAGGTGCACAGGGCAGATAACTAAAATCTGACCATTAAAACACAATTTATTACTCCCTTCCCCAATCACCCTAATTGGAAAGTGTTAACTGTTGATCTGGTTCAGATCCTGGATCCCATGAAGGGMAGATCCTCCTTTTCAGTTATGACAGAAGGCTGTGAGACTCCCATTGATGTTTGGAAGCATCAGCTTAGAAAGCAGAAGGACCTGAGAGCATCAGGGCCCTCACAGTAGAAAGAAGGCAATTCCAGGCAGAAGGAAACCTCATTCTATGGGGTTTAAAGCCATAAATAGAGACACAGAAGTACAGCAAGTTTTTATTCTGGGTTTGTTTGTCAAGCAGTACCACAGGCGATTCACCTTAGCTTTGAATTCCTGATTTTTTCTCTGACATAATTTTGAACAGATACATATCATTTTAGTAAAAGAGAACAAAAAATGTCATTAACACTCTGCATCACCCATAAATTAATGAGGTCTAGCTGCTTTGCAGGATTTAAAAGCAGAAAGCAAAGAAAAATGAGCTCTGAGAATTTAGGTGAGGGTCAGATGAAAATCAAGACCGCTTTGCTCCCTTTTTGCTTCACTGTGCAATGAATAAAAACAGAGTTTAAAAGCCTGAATGCTTCACAGAAGCAACATTTTACACCTCTCATCCAAAGGTGAAAAAGATTGCATGACAGCAAAATGGGGATGAATCCTGACTCAAAAGTTGCATGCACTGTCAGTGAGGGTGGGGGAGGGAATTTTAATGAGCTCAGGATTTCTGTCGGCAGTAGCTTTAATCATCAGGTCTCCCCCAAAAATGAAGAATATTCATGCATGCAATAATTAATACTGAACAGGAGATTTGTATCAATCTGACAGATAGGAGATGAAATTAACTGTGCTTTCATGTACAATTTTAAGTAGGTCAGATAAGAGCATCTATTGTAACCAACTTTTATTTTATAGATATACTCCGACACGTACAGACCCACACGTACACATTTAAGTAAATCTATAAAAATCTCACACACAGCAGAATCCCCTTACCCTGACTTTTGCAGGCTGCCTAATTCTTTCCCTGGATCTCAACACTTTTCATTTCATTGATTCATGGGCTCTAAGGTCACAGGGGATGGTTGTGATACAGCCAGATGTGCTGCAAACACGAAATTTAAAATACCACGCAGCAATTCCTACATTGCATCCTGTCAGCTATGGATGGAATGGAGAATGMTGAAAATATTTAAATAAAACAACCTCTTATGCTGCACTGATTTTTCTCTACATTTTATTCTTTTGCCTCACTACCTTTGAAGAGTTTAGGTAAAAGTGTTTCCTCTTTTAATAATATTCCCCACTAGATAGTGAAATCAATACTAAAAAAAAAAAAAAAATTAAAAAAAAATTTAGAATACGACATTGATGTGATGGGGCTTCAGTAAACTTAGTTCTCTGAAGGTGTTTATTAGTTGTTCATAGTAATTGAATTCCTTCAACATAAAATGGAAATGCTAAGAAAATATGGTTTTATCCTTCAGTGTGATCTGCATGCACATTTTCAACAACCATTTAAATTATAAAGAACTCTGAAGTTTGTTTTAAAATACACAGGCTCCTTTGCAGTGATGCTGTTTCACCTATTTTCTAAAATGAAAAATTAAACCTGTTTTTAGCAATTATTTAAGACCTCAGCTGTTGGCTCTGTTAGCATGTAACTGCTTGAATAAAATAATTTATTTGTGTGTGAATTACCTAGGGAAAAAAACTCAAACCAGAAGCCAAACTCTGAAATTTTTTTTTTTTTTTTTTTTGTTAGCAGTTTAGGTCAAATGTCCTGCTCTACTTTTCCTTCATTTGTTTTCTTATTTGCTGAAAAAGAAGAAAGAAGGGAAACTGGAGGAGATAAAAATAAGAAAAATCTCAATAGACACAAACTGGGAAGAATCATTACAAAAATTAATTTAGTTGTTTAAGGAAAGMTGACAGTATTTTTTAATGGGGAAATAWWWWTTTTTTRTTTTGAAATAYTAGGGAAATGCCTGAAGTTACACAAATGCTCCAGCAATGTGGCAGATTGTCACTAATCAATATTGTGTATTATAATAATTGTTCACATCGTGTCTTTCATTGCCTACTGAACTGGGGACTGGCCCAAAGGTTCCCTGGTTCCATGGACAGTGTCTGTGTGGGATTGAAGTCAGTTGTACAAGTGACTTTCAAGTCCTGCTCCCAAGTCAATATAAAAAGACAAAACAACATCAGAGACATTTCATCCCACCAATAASTCAAGAATCYTCCTGACCCCAYAGCTCCTGTGGCTCAGCTTCAAGGAGAGGGGTCGGCAGTGCTCTTACATTAAATATTGTGCACCTAAGGGCCAGAAACAATTTTGCGGGCGATTTTCCTCTGGTTAGAGCGTTTGCAGATGGCCCTGGGAGCTTGCAGGAGAAAAAAAGATGTGACCAGTCTGCAGAAGATACAGAAATTAGGGTAAAATGGACTTGTGTTAGATGTTTAGCTGGACTGTTGCTCCCAAAAAAGCAACTTCCATCCCTGGAAGTGTCTGAGGTCAGGTTGGACGGGGCTTGGAGCAACCTGGGGTAGGGGAACATGTCCCTACCCATGCAGGGGTTGGAACCAGGGGCTCTTTAAAGTCCCTTCCCACTCAAGCCCATGACAGTAGGTGGAATGAAGATCTCCACTTCTGAGCTTGGGAGAGGCCCTGCAGTGCTCAAACCTTCAGCCAAGGCAGTGATGGGGGTGTCTTGGAGGGTTGTGTACGTAAAAGAATTACGTGCTGTAATTCCCCTTGTGTGGGAACCAAACATGTCATAAAAGCAAGGGGGAAGAGAACCAGGACAAGTGGGTTGCTTTTAATTTTTTTTTCTTCTTCTTGTTAAGAAACTTTATTTTTTTAAAAAGTCCCCTTTGGTGGCTGCAACCTTATCACAGTAGGATCAACAGCTGAAACCAAATGAGAAAGAAGGTGAAATTGTCTAGGCTGAATGAATCGCAGGCGGCTCGGTGAAAAGTAAATTGGAAGTTTAGCATTCTTTCATTTTTAATAACCTGAAGTGTTATCGATCATGTCTGTAATTAATTTTTTTAAGATGTTCAATTTAGATCAATAGTGTCCTCATTAAACGGGCAAGGTCATTTATCATATTTAAAACAGTAAAATTCAAGCTCTGTGGTGAAATCATATCAATTGACATTAAGTGATAATGCAGCTCTACCACCTCCTTTTTTTTTTTTTTTTTTTTTTTTTTTTTTTTTTTTTGGTGAAGTAATCAGACAAAATATATGCTTTAAAAAAAGTTTAAATTGTGTATTTCTCCTCTTCTTCCCTGTGGTTGTGCATTTGAAGTGTGGAAAGGGCTTAGAAAAAGTAGAGTTCAAATTGTTTCACTTCTTATTCTCAGGAAAGTTATTYTCTGTAGAGGTGCTAAAAATATTGGCCCTCAGAATAATATGAGTTATTGCTACAAACTCTGTAATTTAAGGACTTCTGTGCTYTTGGGTCACATTTAATAATTTCATGTGGGCATTTTATGTTTTTCCTAGAAAATACTTCTTGGACATGCAGGCTTTGACTCAGTTGACAGAAAAATAATAAATTCAGCAGTACATATATGTGAGTTTTGTTATAAACATCAGGGCAAATTCTCAGATCTCTCCTCCCAAAATAAAGCAGCTCTTCTCATGGCATAGTCGGTGCTCGATGGATCAGCCCTGTAACTGGAAGCTTAAAAGAAGCCACATCTCTTGGTGGGGGAACTGCAGGAAAACAGCTGCTTCTGAAACCTGAGCGTGAAACCGCAACCCCTGCACCCTGCTTGGTTTATGGCCCAGGCTCAGGCCATATATTCCATGTATTTACACCTATTTACACCCTGGGCTTCACATCCCACCTTTGTGACTAAAGCATTAAATGGAGCAACTTTCATTCTGCCGTGGAGCTGCTGGAAATGCTGGATCTCTGCTGGTGCTGGAGTGAGCTCACCTTCAGTCCACACCTCACTGCTCCTTCATTCTTCTCCTTCTTTTAACTCCTTATTCTTTTCTTCCCGCTTCCTTTCTTACCAAAACATTAGGGTGAATAACCCTAGAATCATCAAAACATCATAAAGAGTTGAAATGTCTCTGCAAGCACCCTCAGCATTACGAGTCAAAAATACCCAGGATGACCTAAGACATATTTCTTTACAGTTTTGTCTAGAAGGCTGAGTTTTACAAGGGATCCACCCTTCATAGTTCCTTTGTTGTTGTTGTTTATTATGATCATACAAGAGAGCAAAGGGTGCTGTGTACAACACAGAAGAATGCCTTGAAAGAAACTTCGAATGAGCCGAGCCGTGGCTCCTCATTTGAAGGGAGGGGAAGAAGTAGAGAAAAATTAAAATTTAATTTTGTTTTCTTGGTAGTTATGTGGGAGAAAAAGTGCCCTGTTCTTACAGGATGGCTCTACCTGATGTTTTGAACRTGGTATGCCTGGGAGACAGTGTGGAGCTATCTATTTGCTTATATATTAAGAATGATTTTTTCTATAYAGGAAACCTGAAGATGTTATATATTTTTTTTTGTGACTTTAATGTTTTTGATATCTAAAGTTCATGAGAAAGCCATGTAATTGGTWCAGAACTTTTTTTTTACTTGCATCAAGCCCCCTAATCTTTGAACATTAGAATAATTTTGCATCTAGCCTGGGGTAAATTAGTTTCTTCAGGGTTTTTTTTTTTTCAACTTCCCAGCATTATTTATTTTCAATTTGAAATTCTTTTAATATCAAAGTGGGTGTAATTAATTCTCTGTTTCTGATGATCTGAAAATTAAAAAGAAAAATTACAAATAATATATCAAAGAACTTTCATAAAATATACCTGACCAAAATAGTTCAGGTTTACTGAACCTACATATCAATTTTTGTGGGGATTTTTTCCCCCTGTATATAAAAGCCATGCTTTAGTGCCATCTAGTGCACCAAGAAATCACAAAAGAAACTTCTCTCAATGTTTATACTCTTGCCTTGCAATAAACACTTTAAAAGTCTAGATTAGAGCCACRGCTATCTTATTAAGTAAACACTGAAATGACTCTTAATTACCTATTTGGAGCCKGACTATGTACAGTCAGTGGTGAGTGTAAAGCAAGAGTTTCAGGTCTCCTCTCACCAACCATCACTGAAACTGAAAAAGACTCAGTAGTTCAGATTTAATCTCTTTTCCTCTGGAAAATTAGAAGCGTCTCAGAAGAATTCTAGCTTTCAGCTAAATATCGTGAGTTTGAAACCTAGCTGGGGAATACACAAAATATTGTGCGTGCAGTGCCCGGGTTTTTCCTTTTCCCATAATGAATATTAATTGTCCTGATGGCAGGAAAAAATAAAGAATGAAAAATTACCAAAAGCCTGCTGGTGCACAGAACAGCTGGCAAGAATGAAAAATCATAGAATCATGGAAAATTTTGTGTTTGAAGAGACATTAAAGATCATCTWATTCCTACAGCMYTGACATGGGAAGGGACATGYAACCAAATWTTTTTTTTTTTSRTCTCTTGTTTTATTTTGGGGTTTTWKGGGGGGCAGGTTCACTGACGATTTTTTGGATGGGTTTTTTGTTTCGGGTTTTCTTCCTTTCAGATTTTGTCAATGAAAAATAAAAACTGAGTTTGCAAGACCAGGATAAAAAAATGTGAGTGACTTACCAGCCCTGGATTGCTCTCCATGGCTGTGAAACTCATGATGGCCACACTAAGAGGAGAATTTGGGCCTCAGCAACCCCCCACATTGTTGTCTTACCGATGATCTCTGGGTTTTGGAGTATTACATTTTTATCAGCATCAGCACTCMGGTGGGATGTGTGTGATTCCTAATGGCCAGCAAGGCTTGAGAGGATTTGATCAGATGATATGAGCCTGGATATTTTTATTGGAGAGGTCAGATGATSTGCTGAAAGCATCCAGATCTTTGGAGATGGAGGCACTGATTACAGGCACTGATTTTACAGCAGGAACACTCAAGTTGTGAGGTTTGGACAGCTCCAGTGCTWACAAACAGGTAGGAGATTTCTTACCCCAACTCAGGGACAAGTTGCTTCTGTGCAGGTTTTATTATCAAAAGGAGAAGTGATAGCTTTGATCAGAGGGTGAGACTCATTCTGACCATCTTGCAAAACCGATAATCTGTGCTGATTCCCTGTGTGTGCCCCTGATAAAGATTTCTCTTGCTTTTCTTTTTTAATATGTACTTTGAGTCTACTACAGCAAAACATTTTGGTGCAAAAGGCAGATATGTGCAGCTTGGTACCTGAGTCTGGTTCCTGGGTGACACAGGGACAGCTGAGGGTCAGGACAGAGGCACAGGAAAATGTTAAGTTTCCCCAAAGGAAGCCAGCTGTGATGTGTGGCAATTTCAGCTTCATGTTAGGCCATCACAACCTCTTTTCCAATATTATAATAATAATAACAACAACAATAATAATCATAATAATAGAAAAGTCTTTCTTAGGCCTTTTTGGTGACCAGCAAACAGTGCTTAGGAGCTGGAGTTCAGCTAAAGCACAACCACCCTACGACAATCCATGTGACAATCTCCATCTCTGTGGGGGCCTGACCCCTTTGATCTTCCAGGTGCAAAGTCATGGCCCAATCCCCTTCCAAGTGCTCATGTGGTGGGCAGCAATGCCAGAGGTGAATGGGAAGGAGGAGAGGAAGCAAGATGAGGAAGATTCTGCACTGAGATGTTRTTTCAGTACATGAGATGCTGCCTTTCCTTCCCCAGTGGTACCAGGGACCACAAGTCCTTAACACTAATGGCTACATGATTTTCAGACCCCACTGCCCTGAAAGGATAAGTTCCTTCCCCCTCAATAAACAACCTTCAAGGGTGTCAGGACCTCTGCTTACCACTCTCTGCCCTGCTCCTGCCTTGCAAAAAGAAAAAAAAATAAATAATGGCGATCTTGTTAAGAGAAATGCATTTGTCAGCACTCTGAATTTTAATGTGAACTGGCAGCGGATCTCAGAGATAAAGAAAAAGTCTAATACGGAAGGTAATTTTGCAGAGACCTTGCTAACATGTGTTATCCACTGGCTTTCTTTTGTTCACTGCTGTGAATTATCAACTGACTCAAGGCAATAAAGGGAAAAAAGTTGTATTTCTCACTGTGTCACTTTAATAACGTCATCCAAAGCTCACTGCAATAATTTAATTTTGTGGAGAAAGCACAAAGTTTATTACATTTCTGTCCCACTCCTCCCCCAGCATTTTGTAGGCAGGTATTGAGCAGTGATTGACCAAAAGTAGTGATTCATGGTCAGCCACAGGGTTCTGAAAAATGCCCAAAATATTAATTTCTTTTGAAACAAACCGTCACATTTCCTAATCCTCCAGCRAGGAAGCTTGATCCAGCGCATGATCTGAATCACCATTAACAAACAGTGTACAAGAAGCCCTGCAGATAATTTGGGATTAAGCAACCCAGGAGAAATTTTCCTCCTACCCTTTGTCAGTTATGGGCAGAGACAGCAGTGTGTATCTACACAACGTGTCTCASTTAAAAATAAGGGGTTTATACAATATTAACAATCATTATGTGATGAGATTGTTACTTCTCTCCTCTTATCAGCAAAAGGGGAGCCTTTAGGGATTTTTTGGGATGCTATTTTACCAGAAGCTAATTGCAGCATTGCAGCAAATGCACTGAGGCTGTGTATTTATAGYACATGTGTATTTATAGTTTCACTTTATGAAACTTTGGATTAAGTTCTTAGATCCAAGCAGAGAGCTGCAGGATGAAGATGCAGTTCATTCATTTTAAATGTTAAAATTTCCCCAAAAGGAAACCAGCTGGGATGGGTGGCAATTCATTTTAAATGTCCAACAGCTTGGGTTAAAACAATTTCTCACAAAAAATTCTGAACCATTCTCCTGCAACTTGCTTCAGTTTTGTTCTGCAGCAAGGAATTCCCCAGGTTCCACGTGTGAAAAGGAGTTTTCTTGATGCATTATCTTCTACCACTACAGTCTCAAATGTTTTCTCCCTAAAGCTCTTGATGCTTGCCACAGTTTACACCAGTCAGCAGAATTTGGCCCATTAACTCAATCTTTGTGTTCACCAGAAATATCCAGTGTCCAGCACACCTACTTTAAGTGCTGCTTCTGGAAAATGTGGAAAATAACCTTTAAAGTCATCATTAAGTGTATTGCTGGGAGTGTCATGTAAATATCTTATTTACAGAAGCATCGAACACCATATGTTCAAAGGAAGATGTGCCAAAAAGTGCTAATTACACTGTTACTTAATGCCAATCAGGTAATTGCACTCAGCCCACACCTCTCTGCAATCTGGGGTTGCCTCAGCAGCTGARGAAGGATTTCAGCCATCCTAAAACACTCATCAGTGCCCTTTCCTCAGGGCACTGGGTATTGAACCAAACTTCTCAGTAGGATCCAAACCTCGCTGCCTTTTAATTCCTGTCCCTCCTTTTCTTGATGCTTTTTACTCCACTCAGACACTCAGGAGCTTTTTCCTTAACCCAAAAATATCTGCAAGAATTTTTTTTTGCTTCCTTAGTGTCTTCCCCTTTCTCTTCTGACTTTCTGGCCTGGTAGGATGTGTTTGGCCTGTGGTTTATCTTCTGATTTCTGTGAGTGAGGAGTCCATTGCTTGAACTTGGTCCATCTCCCCAGCAAAAGCACTGAGCAGCCCTTGCCAGTGTTCCTTGGCTGAGAGCTTCTTTTTCACCTCCACTTTGAACTCTTTTAGCTTAGCACTGATATGCTGTGTTCAGCAATAGGATTTCTGCTCAAATCCTTTTCTATTTCTCAAATCAATTTCTGGTCAGAAAGCCAACCCAGAGGCAAGGTACAAGCATAGATATGCATATACATATATATATAATACATAATAAAATAGATTTTATATATATATGTGGACTGTGAATATTTATCATACATATATTTAATATAGTATAAAAAAAACAGATATTTGGGACCTTTCTGGAAAGTTGACAAAATTCTGCACCAATGCATAGCTGTGGGGAAACTCATCAATATGACACGTGAGGTTGACATGCAGATCTAACCCCTATCATTTTGCAGGCAGCCAAGATCTAACCCCTATCATTTTGCAGGCAGCCAAACCAGCAGGTAAAGCAGTCCTGAGCATTGCATAGAACTTAGGG
>NW_026623415.1:1174784-1193023 GCF_030028575.1 Malurus melanocephalus | reverse complement strand
AAAAAAAAAAAAAGTAAAATATACTCAGTAATCAGTGGCAAAATTTGTCATCACTTTAATGCAGCCAGGAGGCAATCGGAGACAGTTTAACAGATGTTTCCATATTTAAGCCAGAACAAACAGAACAGATTAATTTCCCCACTTTCTCCTCAGAAGCAAATGCCAGAAAGTTYTGGGTCTGAAATTTCACTGTGTAACACAAGGGAAAAACAGCGTTTTGATCCCTCCAGCTGCAGAGGGGGTGTGTGCAGAAGCGCTGGGATCCAGAACCAGAAGCCAGACCAGGAATTCTTGCTGCTGCCTGGGGAGAAAAAGGCTGCAGTGAGCTCCACAGTGCCTGACCACACCACCTGGAGCACAAGCACTTTAGAAACATTACATACCACCACTATTAAACACAAACACCAAAGCAGATTATCTGTGACTTAAGCAAGAATTTCTCAGCCCAGCACCGAATTAATTTTATTTTCCAAATTGTGGTGCAGGTTGAGTGTGGTGCTGCTTTTTCCTGCCTAGCATGTTTTTGGCCAAAAGRAGGGATGAAATGTGCTCTCCCTCGCTGCCTGTGCCATCCCACTGATTGCAGAGGGGTGTCCCAGGGCACACATCAACGATGGATACAGCCCAGAGGTCACAAGCTCCCTCTCAAATTGCAGGACTCCCACACTTAATTCACTGCTCTAATTATACCATCAGCTGTCATTACTCCTGTTGTTTAGATCTGTCATCCTGACCCAGCAGGGAGGGCTGGGAGTGAGCTGGTGCCTGCTGCAGGCATGAAGGAGAGAAGGAAAAGCTGCAGCATCCAGGGATCTTGCACCTGGGGTTGAAAAATGGAGCTTTTTGGGGCACCTGGAGGGGAAACYGCTCTGGCAGAGGCTTGTGCTCTGCTTCAGACGGGAGCTGCTTTCACAAATCTGCTTCCTCCCTCTCTGCCTGGGCACCAGGGGTTGTTTTAGCTCATTTTTCTCACTCCATGTAGCTTGAAGCCTGGTTAAACTGGCTGTCCAAAGCAAAATCTGGTCTGATGCTGAGGGATAACCAGCATCTCACCCAGCACGGTGTAATTTCACCTATAGGGTTTTACCTGGAGCTTCCCCTRTGTGCTCCTTCCCTGCCAGCTTTGGCAGGGGAAACAGGGAGAGCAAAGCTTGAAGGCTCTTGCTCTCCCCAGCTGCCCATGAATTCGTGTGGGTTTGCTCTTTCCTGAGCCCTGTCTCGGTGCTCTCCACCCCGAACGTGAAAGTTGTGTAATAATCCCCTCCTCAGCCTTGACTCAGAGTTTGCCAGCTCAGTGATTCACCCYGGTTCAGCATCTGATTTCTCTGGAACTGCCCGCTGAAACCCCAGCTAAAGGAGCCTGTGTGAGGCCAGGAGAGAAGAGATGCTGCCCCAGCCCCAGTGACAACTGTGAGGTTTTATTTATCACAGGTGTGCAGTTCACATCTGACATTAAAAAGCCTGGGGGGAGGAGGAGGAGAAGAGAAGAGAATAAAAGAGAAGGTGTCCTTCCTTCGTGGGAAACCTTCTCCCTTGCTTGCCATTTTGAAGGTTTTGCAGTCATTAGACCATCATCTTCACAATTGCTTCACCCAAACTTCACTGGAGCTTAAACACATCTTCCCTGTGACAACGATTTCAGCCCTGGCAGGATCTAAAAAAGGCTTTTAATCCTGGTTATTTTCTGTTCCGCTTAATTGCCTTACCTAACACTTACGCTTCATATAAAGACAATCCATCTTTCCCCCCACTTATTTCTGTAATAATCATTATCCTCCTCTGCAGAAATAAAATAATAATAATAAWAAAAAAWTTAAAAGAGGGAAAGAAGTGATGGGGGTTAGGAGGAAACTTGACATTGAAAACAGACACTCAAATTATAGATGTCTTTGAATAATCCACTATATTTTTCATACACTTCACAGAGTTCCTTTCTGGAGCTAATGGAGCTTTAATAGGGGATGYTTCCCCCCTCCCTTCTCCATGCAATTTCCCCTCCCCTTTCCTCTTCCACTGTGAAGTTTCCATGAGTAATCCCAAAAACAATATTTAGAAGACTGAAACGTTAGAGCATAATGTTGCTGTATAATACAGCATGTCCAGAACATTCCTCTGGGATGGAAATCTTTTCTTTTCAGTATATTCAAGGAGAAGTAAACATTGTAGTGGGGATAAAAATGGWTGCTTTGAAAAGCTGTTTTACATTTTTGCCCTTTTCTTACACTTGTGCCAACTTTATTGAGGCGACATCAACTGTCCTAAAAGTTTTCTGGGGACAAACCCCCTTTTTTATGATAGTTTTGAGCTTTTTGAGTTTTCTGTCTTAAAAGTTGTCTGGGGACAAATCCTTTCTTTTTCATGACAGTTTCGAGCCAGCCTGGTTGTGTCTGTCATTTCCTCCCTGTTTTTTGTCCTGTTTCATTTGCCAGGAACCCACCAGGTCAGGTACCATTCATGCAGTGCACTAAAATTACTGCTGTATTTCCCTTGACTTCCAGAATAACCAAAACTGCTTCTGCATAGCCTTTTCCTGGTGTTTGTGTCATCTGTCAAATGGCAAAATCAGACTCTGCCTCAGTGACCCAAACAGTAATCCACACATATCAGATTAGGTTTTTTTCATCTTCAAATTTGGCCTTTTAAAGAGTCCTGACACAACAATGAAGAGCTAAAATATTTTCAGAATTGCGTGGAATTGTTGTTTGCCCAGGAACAAGGATGCTATGGCAGCAAAGAGCTTTTTTTGAAGAATGAGATAATTTGGGGGCAGGTCCTTGCTCTTCCCTAGACTCTCTGTTTGACTGTGGGCAAGCCCCACCAATTCACCAGGCAGCCTTTTATCATCCCCAAAACAGAGCTGACAGAAGAGATTAATTCTCTGTTGTACAGGGAGATGATGTGAATAAATCCTCAAAGAAATGTTCTGGGCATGTCTTCACCAAAGGATCCATGGTTTCAGTGGAGATTCCCAACTTTAACCTGGCTCAGTGGAGATTCCCAGATTTAACCAAGAGTCCTCACACAGCTCAGACCACACTGAGACCCATTCCAAAGTGAGAACAGCTACAGCCAAATTACAGAGCAGAGACACAACAGTGAATCACTGTAATAAAGAGAGGGTTATGGACAGATACACTACTTGTCTTTTAGGCACTAAATCTATGGCATTAATGTGGTAAGAGCAATAGAAAACCTGTTATTAAATAGTTTTGTTTTCAGATCTGCTTTTCACATGCATTAAAAAACTTGTGGTGTGGTAAATTGATCTTGACAAGGGTGGGTTTTTTTTTTTTGCTGCGCTTTCGTTTAAATACAGCTACTCCCAATTCTCATTTCCCACTGCATCAGTGCCTTGAAGAAGGTAGATTTTTTTTTCCACATGTTGAAATAAAAATATCTTAGGGGAAATTCACAGGTCCTGCAGCCACTTTGCTGACCTAGTCAGCTGGCCACCTTTTCTCAAGCAAAAATGTTTCACATGAACATCTCTTGTTTTATGCCTTGTAACATTTTCATGCGACTCATGACAAGTGATTCATATTTCTTTGGTATTCACCAAGGATCATACTTAGAAATCTGATTCTTAGAAATTTTTTTGTTCCCTTGTGTAGGAGGGATTGTGGGTGCTGTAGTCAGGTTCATTATGATAAKGCAATCTCAGACAGTGTCACACAAGCCAGTTTACAGTAATAAATAAAAATAATTACAAATTCATCAAAACCTCGAGCTTCCAATTTGAAAAAATGTACATCAGCACCAGGAACAACCTGTCTGAGAATGGTTTTGTGCTRTAAACTGTTGCTGTGGCATTTAAAACATGTGAATAAAATAAATAGACAACCTAAATATTTGAGTTTTAGGCTGGGATATGAGGTCCAGCTCGAGTCTCTGCCTTGCTAGTGGACTTCCAGTGAGACTTCAGGAAAATTGCTGAGTCTCTGTGGTTCTATTTTCTCCTATTAAATGTGGTATTTGTTTACATTTTTTCTCGTTTTGACCTTAATTTCTCCAAGGGAAAGAAGGAAGATTAACTCTTGAGTCTACAACAGCGATTAGCAAAGGCAATAAAATGATGACAAAGGCTGGAGGATGCTYATGATTTTGGCTGRSATTGYTCAATAAATCTGTTMTKYRCATTAGGTTCAAATAATAATGAAARAAYAGGAATTTCCAAATCTTTTTCAGTAAGGGATTTTTTTGGTAGTAATTACGAATACYGTGAATTCGAAACACGATGTGATCTAATTTTAGGAGCTCATGTGCTCTGCCCAGTCAAAAATTTTACAAAAATTTACTAATTCAACTGTCTTTGGTTCCTTTCACTCTTCAAGTGTGAAAACCACTAAAAGTGATGAAAAAAGGGATAGTGAAGAAGTGGGGAGGAAGGGGGCAGAAATGCGTGCACGCTAAAATTTTTTAAAAAAGAGACAAAAAAAGAGTGTTTTTTTCAACTCTTTATGGAAATTCAGATATCAGATGAAAGTTGGCTGGTGTTTTCTATTTGGCTGGCTCATGAAATTTCCACTTCTGTTGAAAAGTCATGYTGTGTCAAACCTCCAAGAGATGCTAATACGTAAAAGAGGGCTGAGGGGGTATTTAGAAGAAGAGACTTTTAGACTTTGATCTCTGTTCCCAGATTTTTACATTTTACTTTAAAAAAGTTTAGGACATTTGCCAGAATGCATAAATTCAGTTGGTGAGGGATCTATTTGTTGAARTACCCTCTCACTGTGCCCAGCAGCCCTCTCCAAACTCTTACACCAAAACCTGACATTGAAAAGTTTCATGAAATCCTTACAAGGTTCCTTTCAGCTTTCCCCAGACCTCAGCTTTTGTTTTTCAGTGGAAACTGGGACTAGACCAAGACTGATCTGGTGAGAATATGCTGCAAATCTTTATTGTGAGGGGAATTATTATTTACTTTTTTTTTTTTTTTCTTTATTAGCTTTTTTTTTTTTTCTTTTTACTGAGCTGATCATCAAGTTGGACATTGAAATCAAGGCTTTTGACTTACTTTCAGCTTTCAGGCTTCTCAAAGGTACCCAGAACCCACTGGTATCCTGCTTTTGCTTTTAGAGATGCATTACTTATGTACTTTATAAATGCAACAGTAAATWTGCAACCATTTGGGATTTTATGGGACCCAATTAACAGAATGAAAGAGGATGTTTCCCTGGTTTTATTGACCATTGGAGCAAATGTTAGGAGTCAAAAAGCCCACATACCACAAAAGTCTGTCAATCTGCTATTTAAACTTTCCTCTTTTTATATATATTTTTTTTATATTTTAATTAGAAAATATTTAACATGATGGTATTGACCTTTATGGTTACATGTAAWTTTTAAGAAATTTTTCACATCTATGGATTAACTCAGGAACATTTGCTTAGGGTCAATAGAAAATCCTCCCAAATAGTGACAAATGCATTAATKGTTTAAGATAACGTCCATGGCTCTCTTAGGTAAATACTGTCAGTCTGAAATCTCCYTTTAAGGGGGAGATAACCAAACCCACTCAAGAAACAACAGCAAACAAAGCAAGAMAAAGTAAACTCACATTAAAAGAAATTAGTACCTACAAAACAGGGTAACAGCTTAACAAGCTACTGGGGTAGCACAAATCTCCTCTAAGTACCAGGAAACAAGCCATTGGAACTTCATCACTAAAGTGAAGTCCCCACTTGTAAAACTTCAGATAGCCACAAGCCCCTTTGATTTGATGCAAATCAGAGGTGATTTTTTTTTTTTTTTTAAGATGCTATTTGCTTCTAATACACCAGAGCAATAGGTGAGCTGAGGAAGACCAGAGATGAGTAAACACAGGGTAGCAAAACCTGCCTGTGCTTATATATTATTGAGGATGGGCAAATTGAAAAAACAATAATAAGGACTTTTAAGTGTTTATATTTCTGTTGATTTTCTCCTTTCATCTTCTGGCATAGGGCGATGTTTAGTGTGAGATCTCSTTAACCACTCTGAAGTCTTTCTGCTTTGTAATCCTTGCTTCAGAGTCAGTTTGTATTTCCAACTTTAAATRAGGTGTTATACCCACACATGGAGAGGCAATAATAAAACTTCTGTTATGACTCAGTATAAAGATGGATTCCTTTTCAAATTACATCTTTGCTGGCGTACACAACCCACTGCTCACCGTCTGGTCTGCTTTCTCCTCAATACATGATCTAGGGACAATGCAAAAACTGTTTCAACTCCCAGTAAGAGGCTTAAGTCTGTAGCTCAGACTATAGGCTCCCAGAGAYTTTAAGCTCTGAATGGACTATTGGATCAGCTAGTCTGACCTTCTATACAAAGCAAGCCCTTACATGTCATTCAGCTACCTCTGCAAGAAGTGTTGCAGCTTGTTTGGCTAAATCAGGACTTCCACCTTATAAAGCACATCTCTCAGAGTGTGCATTCAAAAAAAACATGCTCCACTTTCTTTGGCAGCCTGTKTCAATGTTCAGTCAGCTTTGCCTAAAAGTAATTGTCTAATGGGTAATGTAAATTTGTCTGTTGTCAGTGTTACAAAGGTTCTGGACTGATCTGGGGATGTTTAAGAGAATTKTCACTGCATAYCATCCTAGGCAATGATTTGCCTTGATATGWTATAAAATCATAGAATGTGCTGAGTTGGAATGGACCCACAAGGATCATCCAAYTCCTGGCATGGTGTAGGAYACCCCAAAAATCACAYCATGTGCCTGAGAACATTGTCCAAACACTCCTTGAGCTCTGTCAGGCTCAGTGCTGTGGCCACTGCCCTGGGGAGCCTGTTCAGTGCCCAATCACCCTCTGGGTGAAGAACCTTTCCTAATATCCAACCTAAACCTGTTTTGACACTTCTCTCTAAGTTTCTTTAAAATCTATTTGATATATTCTCTGCTTTCCCTTGGTGATATTGAGTCCTTTAAACTGTAGGGTTTCAGGATAGCTGTTCTTGAGCTGCATTTTGCTACCCATGGCCTTTTGGGCYTGGATGAGTTGCTGTAAAATCRAAATCRTTACACAGATTTGTGCTGAAGAAGAGCTACARGCAACTTAAAGTCAGCAGGGAGATGTAGAAGCACTATGTCACAAAAYAAGTGATTGGAGGGGCTAAAATCACAGGTRAGGATTATTTTTATATTTTTCCTYTTTATGTAGGACATGCTGACRAACCTAAGMACATTCAGGTACCAATCCCASCTTGAYTGTAAAAAAGTTGYATCAAACCTGTCACATTACCAACTGTGCAAACGTGGAAAAAATGTCAAAAATCTAAATTTTTGCAAGTCCCAATCCCAGCTGTTTTGCCAGTGAATATTTACAAGATCTTGGGTCATGATGAGCTCRTGAGTATGAACAAATATAAAATACTCTGGTAGATCCCTCCATGGTGTGCAATTTCCATTCTTGGTGTTCATGTAAATACAAGATTTGTGCCTGTAAGATTTGTACCAAGAAGATTGCAATGCAAAAATATAAGCAGGTGAGAGTATTCACTAGACTTCGAGGTGGTGGGTTTATTTTTCATGAAAAAGAAAGTGATAACGATAGATGTAATAAACATTACAGCGGTGGAGAGGAGGAAAAGCTGTGCTGTGCATTAACACAGGCTGGGTAGCATTCACTTCAGCTCTGCTCAGTCTTCCCTGAGTTTCCAAATCAGCCTTATCGGGGAGACAGCTACAGATTTCCAGGAAGGAATTCATGTTCAGCATGTCATGGGGTTGCCCAATTTCCCTACAAAACCTGCTGTTTGCCATAAGCAGGGCTGACATTCTCCTGCAGGGTGGCCTGCAAATTGGAGCCAGCTCCAACAGAGTCCCTGGGGAGCCCGATCTGTAATTATGTCACCACTTAGTGGAATAATGAACACTGATGGGTTGAAATGAATCCTGGTCCCAACAGATTGAACTTTTTAGCCTGTCCTGTATCAGCCATCTCTTCATTTCATATAGAGTTTCAGTAAAGTAGAGGGCAAGGCCAAGTTCAGAATGGCACCCTGAGCCGAGATTGGCATTAGTAATATCAGTTTTACTCATCTGTCTGAGGACGTTTTTTGCTGCTGTTTATCCAGCTGGACTTTAACAGTTTCGGCCAGTCTTGAAACCCTTTTTAAAAATTAACCTGAATAAAGCTGGTAGCTTATAGTATGCATGCAATTCCACTTATTAATTTCCAACTGGTTGTGAAACTTCTCTGTATTATATCATTAATCTCTAATAATGGCACTAATGATATTTATCTTGCAGATTTGGCCGGTTTTAATTTCTGATAGCAATCTGATAAGGGAAATTGCTGCATGGCAGAGGACTGTGGTTAAGGTGGGACCAATTTACTCTCTGACTCACGGTTTTGACAACTCATCTCCACCCTCTCTTTTTTTTCATGTTGGTGGAGCAAACACTGTCCACTAAAAATCACTGGTGTGTGTCTAAGTGTGTRGCTGTATTGCCCTCTAGTGCTGACCCTCTGAGGAGAAGGGATAAAGTTTCTACAGCTGAGGACTGCAGATCTGGGTCCTCAGGTCCCCTCCTGAGAGGCAGCACAGCTTTGGCTCAGGTGACAAGTTCCTGTGTGAGAAACCCCATAAACTGTGAAGAAACACCTGAGTTTTTTTCTGAAGAACTTGAGTGTCTTATTGCTCAAAGGGGAAGGTCATTTTGCTTGCTTGGTTGGTGTTGGATTTTGCTTTAAAAATAAGACAAATAAAGGCTTTTCAAATGTTTCTATTGGGTTTTGTTTTGTTTCTTTTTTAACAGAAAACACTGTGGTTCTGGTATCTGAAAACACCACAGACTAAAAGGTGGACCATAGAGGAAATATTTTCATCAGCAAGGTTGGGATTGTTTGTCTAGATGAGGATCATCCTTCCAGAATCATTCACCAAGATCCATAGGGTAGGAAAACTGCATTTGACAGTGAAGACCAAGATTCAAAAAATTTTTCTGCCTGATTCAGTGCAGGAGCTTCCACCTCCTCCATCCCAACCAGAATGGCCTAAATACAGGACTATAGGTAATATTAAGGGTAAAGCTGACAGMGCCAGAGGCATCTCTCAATTTTAACACAAATTCAGTTTTTCTTTTCTTATTCTGTTTTGCTTCTGCCCTTCAACAGGTCTTACATTTTTACGCCCTCAAATATTTAAATTATATTTAGGAGAACCATGGCTATGCTAAGATAAAGCACAGTCTCAGAGTAAGTGCATTTAAAACACTGATTGTGATGTCTGAAGAATCATAATATTATTGTTTTAAATCTTCCACTGTTCAACACAAACACTACAGAACAATTTTTTTCTAGAGTGCAACACAAAACATGTGTTGTGGAACTCACATGTGACAAGAGATGGTCAGTGAACTGCTCAGGCATTGTCCCCAGCCTGGTGTTTGCTTAACTAGCCAAGGGATTGATCAGTTTTTTCCCAAAAGTAACTAATCATTCCATGGGCCCACATATTTGAGAGTTTAGTGAGAGCTATCTCAAAAATTGAATTACTATTCCTGAAAAATTATTCTCAAAACTGATTTGGCATGTCAATATTATCTAATATTGTTCTCTTTTTCTGTCCTATTTGACAAAAAAAAAAAAAGGAAAATAATATTTTAAAAATGTAATAATAATATCCTCATAATATCCTCAAACAAAATCATCCTGCTGGAAAAACAAAGAAAAGCTAAAATTTCCAAAGAGAACAATATMTTTACCAAAAAACTGTTTTTCCCTGCCAAATCCCCATTTTTGATACAGAAACAGTAGTAGCCAACAATCKTTAAAAACACCATCAATGTAATTTTTTTTCAAATGGCAGCCATTCACTTGATGTGACTGTCACTTTTCTTTGAAGACTCTTTGCTGTAGATTCAGTGTAGAGGCCTTGCAGGMTGCATCACAGCACAGCAGAAACCCCTTCAGAGGTTTGGCCGTGTGACATAAGGCAGGGGAAATGTAGGAAAAAAAAAAAAACAAAATGATTTTCTAATGTTATCTGAAAGGCTATCAGGGGAAAAGTTCTTAGAGAAAAGAAGTTACCAACGAACATGTCTGCACAGGACATCCCAGCTCGCTGAACAAGTTAATAAAGTGTGGAATAGTATTTTAGYAGTTTGCTTATTATTAGCAAGGGACCATACCCCACATGAAACATGACTCAGGCAGCTGCAAATAAACCCCTCTTCGTCCTCTGAGGTTTCTCTCTTTGATGCTCAACTTATCCAAGATACTTCCCACCGCCTGCCTCCAATTTTGCTTTTGTGGTAAATTGTTTAGACATGATTTAAAAACACATTATGGGCTACAGAGTGAGATAAGATGTAAATCAAGCTCATCCAGTCATTCAATCCAAAAATAATATGCTGGCATGGTGGGGTATTAAAACCTCTGCAGGATCCCAAGTGAGAAGTCTTGAAACAAAATCAAAGTTATTGTTGTTGTTATTATTACCCTGCGCTGAAGAGCGGAGGATCCTTCCCTATCTGCGACAGGCATCTTGTGTCAGGTTTCCCACACTTTGAGAACCAAAGCAAACCTTTTGATTGGAAAGAATAATACACTGTGGCATATGTGGTGTGGTCTACTGCTGCCTSGTCTGACTGAATCCATGTTAACATCAGTGATGGGCAGGCTGACTTGGGGTAGGTRAAATTTGGAGAAAATTACTTTAATGAAATGCTGTTGAAACTCCCTTAGCTTAAATGCCAACCCCCTCTAAACCAACCCAAAAGTCATGTCCTATAATTACTGAGTTCTTTATAAAGATTGTAAGTTTGGAGTTTATGATGATATCTGGTAGAGAAATGTGACAAAAAGAAGGTTAAATCCGCACCAGTGAATAGCATCAAAGCTAAACTCCTCACTAGTAGTAAAAATATATGACTTAAAGGATCCACAACAACATATAAAGAATCTTTTTCTTTGATATATACCATGTCAACTATAATAAAAATTACCCATGGCCTAGAAAATGATGAGAACTGAAAAATTTTTCCTTCTAACAAATGCCACTTATAGCCTCTCCTTTGGAAAGTTGATCTATTGGAAGACTTCCTTGTGAAAGTAAATAAATAAATAATTACATGTCCATTCTGCATAGTAGAGTGGGCAGACAAGAAATTCATTGTATAAGGAAAGAATAATTATAATATCTGTAAATAAAAGCCAGTGAGAGCCAGACATGAGATTGATGGTCATTCTCCAGCACAAGGTAATTTAACTTCCTCTAGAAATTCATCATGTCAAAGAAACAAAATGTTCACATGTTCTTCATTCAGCAGTTTTGGTATCCTTTGGATATGCCAGCCCTAGAACACCTTGAGAAGGAAGAAATCCTGGTACWGATTTGTTACTATGCCTTGAACATTATGGAGCAGTGACTGTGTTTTTGGCCAAAAAGACGCCATCTGCTACCATGTGGTGTGGAATCAGGGAATGAAGGAGGTTGGGAAAGACCAATAAGTTTTTCCCTGAGCCTCCTTTTCTCCAGGCTAAACATTCCCAGCTCCCTCAGGACTTATTCTCCAGACCCTKCCCCAGCTTTGCTGCCCTTCTCCATCTCCTCAGTGTCTGTCTTGAAGYGAGGGGCCCAGAACTGGATGTTCACAGTGCCTGGAGCATTTGCAAGGTACACAGTGTGAAGCACAAGTATGAGATGTGCTGAAAAAAATCCTGGGAAAAGCTGAACACGACCAATGCCAAGTCACTGTTCACYCAGGTGGAACAGAATTCCCTCACCTACTGAAAACAGGGATAAAAAGTGAACTATGCACCTACCAACATAAAGGTACAGAGCTGGGGAAGAATCCAGCTATGTTCCAAACCTTTATGTTGATCTGGAAAATTGTGGATATTTTCTCCTAACTGAGTGAAATTCCACTCTGGCAAAATACTTGATGATGGTGTAAATCACTTAACCTCTCTCCTGCTCTGTCCAGGTGAGACTAACTTCTGTTGCCTGTGGTCATGCCAATGAGAAGGTCACCTGTTCTGGCTGAGAACAGAAACTAAACAGTTCTAACTGTTACTTGATGACTCAGGCCCTAAATGGTGAATAACAGAAGCTGAATGTGATTCAACCCAAACAAAAGTTGAACCCTTTCCCAACACCGAGTTATTGTCCAACATTCCTGAATAAGTGGTACAACCTTATGCAAAATCCAAACAAACCTAGCATGCGAAAATGGCATTTAAGCCTGAATAAAGTGTTAAAATAAACGTATTAGGCAGCAAGGATATGTTTTGTAAACACAGCAGGATTTGTGAACAGATTGCCATATTAMGCTAAAACCATTTAAAACTCCATTTGTGACTACAGCCATTCCACAACATCTTTGTCTAAGTGGCTAAAGAGACATGTGTGTTTAGTCTRTTAAAGRAGAGGGCAGGAGCACACAGGGGGTTCTATTTTATGTCACCTTTGAGCTGCTGCTGTCAGTCCCTCGCTGTAGAAGTGACCTCCTCTCCTTACATTATTAACAGACCTCAAAATTYATGTTTGTGATAAAATTGTAACAAAAATGATGATTGGAAGCYTGGCAYAGCAAAASRGTTGGCATCCRTRCCTTTRTCTCAGAACTGCTCAGCAAAGCACRAACACGMRCAYTCAACACTCTATCTYGTGTATTCAATTTACATCAGAATCAAAGACCACAGACCATCCCAAATTTTCAGTCTTCTTTTTTGTCCACACTTCCCTTAGGAATTTTTCCRCTCTTTCCATTCAGCCCAAATCTTTCAGGCTGCCTCTGCAAAAATTATTGAGAAGATGACATCTCCAAGGACTACAAAGTTCTTTGAAGGTTTGGTCTCCCCATTGGCTACTCAAGGGACCAAAACATGCAACAAGATGTGACTATTTGATGAATAAAATGAGAGGAACTTAATTTTACCTGGACATTTAATTGTTTTAAAAGAAGTAAAATTGAAAAACCTGCGTTACATAGCAAGACTGTGGATTATGACTGACTTCTACGAAGCTTCTTTTTGGTGGTGCCTTCCCTCATTGGCAATAGCTGAGGATCTGGCCCAGGATTTTCTTTGCTGAAAATGAACAAAAGCATTAATATTAAAAGATTCAGTCATGGAGAGCTTGCTTATTCAAGTTAGCTTTTGTCACACGACAGTGTTGTGAATTTCATACACTCAGAATCAGGAGGTTGGCTTAAAAAAATTAAATTGCAAAATAAATGAATGACAGGATTGTGCTTATGTCTGAAGCATTTTGTATATACTTAGGCTTCATTCCCCTACCTCCTCTTCCCTGAAATACAGAAAAAAAGGAAAGAATAGAAATATTAGGAAGCAGATGCCATGGCCTTATAATAAATTTATTGTAGTAGGTGGGGATTTCTATAAAACAAGGATCTGAGGCTTCTGATCTGTTCAGTTCTGAGTCTGAATATGCACAGACCAGTGTGTAGTTACCACTCAGGGCTTGGCAATGCTGTTCACTCAGAGATGGACCCAGAGACAGCTCTGACGAGCCACAGTGCACCAGTAGCTGCAAACCAYTGGAGGCTTTGTTCTCTGTGTCTCTGTGAGATCTACACTCATTATTTCACTCCCTTCCCAGCCTGGTGTTTCCAAGTTTGCTCACTAGCACCAGTCATTGACTTTTCACAATAGAATTTCAGTCTAGCTGAAGTGAATTAATTTAAATTTGGCTCCAGCTCTGGTTCATCTCTCGTTAAACCATCCCTTTCCTCTGCCTCAGCAAATCCCTATTACCTCATCTGTTGGACTGATCCTCACAGGACAGTGGCCAGCTTGGACACTGGTGTTAACCCTTCCCCAGCTCCCTGGTTACCTCTGGGGTGATTTGTGAAGAGGGACTCTTTGAAATTTAAGTTTGGATTAATTTTCCTCAGATACTAAAATGCTGGAAAACTACACCAAGAATTTGTTTGTTTTGTTACAACAGCTGCAGAAGGGAAAGGGGATGTTAAGGCGATTTGTGATGGTTGATAATTGCAGGGATTGCTGACAAAGTTCATTCATGTTTAGAATAAGGCTTCTGTATCCCACTGGAGCACTGCTGAGGGACCTCAAAATGGAGACAGATCCTTGCACCCAGGTCCCTTCCAGGGTGAGTGGACTGCTGTCTTAAGGAGTAAAGCCCCAAATATCTGCTAAAATGGGGGCAGAAAATAAAAAAACTGTTCAGCCAGTAACTCCCCCACTCCAGATCTTTCTGCACCTCCCATTTCCAAAACTGTCTCTGCTTTAAATTCCCACAGGCTGCTTTCAGGGATGGCTCTGAAACCCAGAAGCTCCTGTTTGGAATATTAACTGTAAATAACCTTCCAAGATAAGCTTTGTATGGCAAAGTGGAAAAATTTCCTTTGACTCTTCCTTGACGGTGCAGCACGATATGCCCTCACTGTAAAGTTCTCCCGCCTGTGCACGCTGCAGATATGTCTAATGAAATGTCTTTCAACTCTGTAGACACTTTCTTTGCACATCCCTGCTTTGCACCCTGCCCAGCCCCAGCAGACACATCCCCTGGCACAATAGGACAATCCAAATGAGGTGATGTGGTGTGTCTCAGCTGCCACCGTCCGGGGGGGATGCACAATGAGATACAGGCAAGAACTCAATTAAAATTGCCACTTTAATTCAGATGACTTAAAGAATTTCCTCCTGCTCCTAAAGATGGATAAAGAGGTTTCCTATCTTTACATTTCAACCCACCGGCTGATAAATTCTGAGGCACTTCTTGTCGGCAGATAGAGCGAACTGCAGAAGCTGCCATGCCATCAGAAATGACTTGAGAGAGACAGCCAGGGATTCAAGCTGCTTCTTAGCACCACTAAATAGGTTGATGCCTATAATTCCTAAAACCATAACAGCTCACTAGTAATTTCTGTCATTTCAACAATATAGTTTTAGAAGAGATTTAAAAATGTATCACCACTATTTCATCAAATGCCACATTTCACCTTCTGTAGCCACTATTTTGTATCCTTCTTTGCTRTTAAATTGACTTCAGTTCTTCAAATGACACATCTGTTTAAGCCTTATCTGTTCAAAGAAAGCTAATAAGCATAGCTAGGTTTAAAAGGATTAACTTGGATGGGAATTCTAAAAGTTTTCAAACATTCTTGATAGTATTTGCTATTAAAAGGGGGGAAAATGAAAAAAAAAAAAAAAAAGCATTTACCTTCTTAAAAACTCTCTCAAACTTACAACGATGTGAGATTAATTTCTTAACAGGTCAAATGGATGAGGATGACATTTCTGTGCTTAAGGAAACTTCTGATATCTATCTAACGTTTCCATGAGTACTTTTAAAAAGAAATGAGGAAAAGTTGTGTTTTTTTTTTTTTTTAATTTAGACTAGTGAAATTCAGACAAATACCAATATACATACACACATACATGCATGTATATATGAATGTTATACACAGATATACACAGTCGTACACAGATAAATCTGAGTTGCTGCACAGACACAACTAAAAGTGATATGAAAATGTACATGTGCAACTGTCTTGATTTAGAAAAACAATAAAATGACAACTGAAAAKTGTTCTCCTYTTTTCATCCTCCAAATCAATGCTCWTATGCTCCATTAKGTACCTCTTCCTWTACCTCCAGTGTTCCTTCAGTGAGCATYATATGAAGATTAAATGCTATGAAGWAATCTSAAATGCATTCAGAATAATTTCAGGTGCAGAAGATGCATAAACGCTCATCAATGTCAAAAAAACAACATAAAAGTCATGGTGGGCTCTGGGTGGGGCTCTCCGTCATGCTGGAATCAGCCCACACTCAGCAGGGAATTTGCTGGAGATGATGTGAGATTGAGGGGTTGACTTGTGCTGGAAAAAATGCCTGCAATGTGTGGATAAAAGATGGATGAACTTGAACATTTATACATAGATAAAAGATATATTAATTGTGCAGGACTGTGTGTTGAACTGACAGTCACTGGAGAGGGCATGGCTGTGAAATGGAATGGAATCCTTTAAAAGATCACCAAGCAGAGAGCGAAAATTGTCCCAACACCTGCAGTAGTGAACCTCAACACATAAAACTAAACAAGAAATAGCTGACACCTGACAAATAGTAAATATTGCTAAGCATACTTGCTGTCTGACAACAGCAACCAATCAGCACAAGAGTAAACCCCCACCTCTTTTTTTTTTTTTTTTTTTTTTTTTTTTTTTAAGTAGAAATTGAAAGCAAAAGCTGTTGCTGCCATTTCTCCAGGAGACACCAACTCTGACTCTTTCTGTGTACGGATTTTAGATGCAATTACAATGGAAAGAGAGAGAAGCCAAGCACGACAGACACAGGTGCTAATACTGTATCTGTCACTCACAAAGATGAGCTGCTCACCTCTAGCTTTAACCAAATTAACACATCAGTGACTTATGCATAACTTTGGGACTTTAATTCATAGCTTGACATACCACAAAAAAAGAAACCAAGGTAGAGATTTCATATTTTTTTTCAACAAATGCTTCAAAGGCAGCTGGAGTCGATGAATAGCCCAAGTGATGCAGTAGATGTGTTTGCAGTGATGGAATATCCCAAATCCTCTGATGCTCTGGGTTTTCCTACTGAGTGGAGATAGTCCAGGAGGCAACAATCACAAATGCATGGAGACAAAATACMGCTTTTGTTTTGGGTTTAGGTTCATCCCAGAGACAACCTAGAAATCTCTTCATTTGTTTTGCTGAGGTAAAACTGTGTAACACAAATCCAGAAGAGAAAATTCTATCGGTTTTGGATCTGAACCAAAATCCAGACCTCATAGGTTGGCTCAGCCCCAAACATTCACATCAGTATCTACTCATATCAGAAAGTCAGAGTGGGAGTCTGAGATCCTTCTCTGGGCCCTCATTCATGTGTAGGCACCAGGGAGAGATATGAACCCACTGAACATCTAATCWAGAATCTTTGGAAATCTTGTTTACTTTCCTTTCTTATTTCTGCCTTTTTTAACCCTCTGAAATATCTGGACCWTGAGACTGTAATCTAATTATTGACTTGAATGGATTTATCATGATTTGTGCTAGGTTAAAAGAGATGGACTTTACTTAACCCAAGCCAAATATTGTTTTCAAATAAAGATCATTTAAACAGACATCGGTTTGGGATTAGCAGCCTTTTGAAGTAGGCTGTGAAGCTCCATGTGAACAGTATGAAAATGAGCCTTCCCATAAAGGTCTGGATCCAGCCCTATGCTGAAATTCTAATCCAGTTCCCTTCAAAAATTCATCATGGTTTAGCTCCAAAGATATTGCATCACTTTAATTACTAGTGGAAAATGATAATTTTGCCCTGTTAATCTAGTTTGTCTTTGAAAGYATAATAAAGTATTATCTAATAATAAGCTATGTGCTTATCATCTGACCAAGTTTCTAGCTAAAGTATTGTTTACTGATCTAATGATCTGGCTTTGCTTTAAACAATAACATCCAAATATAAACACTGATTCTTCCACTTGATCTCCTACATTTGATTTTATGTAGGCCATTAATGATGTCACTAAGGATGGGCTTTAATGTATTAAAATAATGTTGGAGAAACATGGCAGAATAAGAACTTTACCCAGCAGTTGAACCATGCTGGGTAATAATTTCAGGTACAGCATTATTGTCATTATTGCCTGTCCTTGTGGCAAGTGTCTTGTTTGGATAGAGCCACTTCCAGCACATGCCAAAGGTTTGGAATGAAAACTCCAGAGCAGAAAACCCACCAGGACCCAGATGGTCCTTCCTAATACAGTGAATAGTTCTCTCACTGATGGAAGCAGCTACAGCAAAATATTTTGTGAACAGGTGTAGAGAAAGAATGTGAAATAAAGTCCAAAATAATTCTCTTTTTCCTTGTGATGAGTCCAACAGATTAAGTATTGCCCATGTTGAAGTTTCTGGTAAAATTCCAGAATGCTCTGTTCTCATGGAAGGTGTCCCTGACTGTGGCAGAGGACTTGGTGATCTGTAAGGTCTCTTCCATCTCAAACTATCCTATGAGTCCGTGATATTCACCAAAGACACCCATGAAATGACTGCTGACAGCTCAGGAATTGACACATTACAATTCCTTCTCTTCCATTCTCTTCCATTTTCTTTGTAATAGAAGCTGAACAATCATAAGAACCATGATTTAGCACCAAAACACCAACACATCTGAAAAAATGTGAAAGTCCTGGAAGCCCTGGTGCTGGTGCAGCTTGGCCAGCCTCGGTCTCAAAACAAATTCCATGAGTTCCTATGGTTAGAAAAAATATCAGGTCCTCCCATCTTTTC
>NW_026623415.1:1154193-1174530 GCF_030028575.1 Malurus melanocephalus | reverse complement strand
GCAAATTTACCTCTCTATAAGCCTGTCACTGAAAACACCACTGAAAGAACATTTTGGGTGTCTTTGGAACAACATTAAAAAGGAAAAAAAAAAGGAGCAAAGCACAGTTCTCTGTGTCTTGAGGGTCACCCAGAATCTGTTCCCACAGTTCTACTTAGCTAATGAAGTCATACAAGCCCYGCACAAAGTGGCACTGGTGACCCCTGTGTCGCTGGATGCCAAACTTTAAAGGTAACATGATAATGGTTTTGGATTTAGAAACAAAGGAAGTCTATGTGCAACCACATAGGCAGGGGAAYGACAAACAAAGATGCTATAGAATGGAAATAGATAATTTCAGGCAAAGAGAATGTAAAGTAATCGCYCCTGCCAGTTCCACTGCTCATTGCCATGCAGGTTTGCCTTTCTGTTCTCCTTCTCTGCTTTTCCACCTTTTATACCCAATAAAGAGATTTGTTTTGTAACATGGARCAAATACACATAAACAAAGTTGCTAATTCCCCCCAATTTTCACATCCAATCAAACACCCAACTATCCTACTTGAGGCTGGGAGACTCAGTGTTCTCCAGCATTTGAAGCCTTGACATAAGATACTCCAAGAACATCTCATTAAACATTTATTTTCTATCCCTATTTGTGTGACAGACACATTGTTCTTTTACTTTACATTTCTCTCTCTTTCTTTTTCTTTCCTTTCCTTGTTTTCTCTTTCCCCTTCTTTCTTTCTCTCTCTCTTGCTCTTTTTTTTTTTTKTGTGAACTTTGAAAATAAGAATAGAAAAATAAATTAATAACTCTCATGTATTTACCACAACTTAAAAATGTGTAAGATGTTTGACTACAAAAATGACTGTGGAATATTTTTTTAATGTAAAGAAGACCAGTTCCCTTAAATACAGAATAATTGCAGGGGGACTGATTTCTCAGGTATGTCAGAGGACTAGAAATATAGGAATTTCATCATCAATTACATGAGTTTGTGCTTATAAGAGTATAATTGCAAAATAAAAATACACTAAACTCCCAAATATGACAATTATATTGGTTTTAACTTTTGGTTTCAGATAAAYATTTTTGCAAAACACTGTAAGGTAAAGAGAATAAAATTACCTTCTTTTGGAAATTGCAGTAGCTTATGCTTGTAAGTCATGAGTAAAATACACTTTTCCTATGAACACTGTGTTCTTTATTTTTTAATACACTTATTTTCAGAGCTCCCATTCTTAGCAAGAAACTGTGATCCCCATTTTACATCTGGAGGTCTGAGAGATGAAAGTGCTCCTGCATCACCTCACGAGTGCAGAATCACACAGCTGAGCCTCGTGCCTTGGCCTTGGGGCTGAGTGCTGCTGCCTGACTCATGTCCACATGCTTAACCCTCCCTCCCAAAAAAACCCCAGCAGGGTGGCTGCATCCAAACAGCCTATTGAGAGCRATGCTTGGATTGTGCCATCACCCAAGTTGTGTCTGAGCATTCCCTGGGAGAGTTTTAGCTGTCCCAGCCCAGATCTGTGTCATGGAGCATGGTGATGGCTGGACCAACCAGACCACAGCCCTTCACCCCATCCTGGCACCTGGGGTTCCATGGCACAGGCACAGCCACAGGGACTCCCAGAGACAGCAGAATTTGATGGTTTAACATCCAAAACTGTTATTCCAAACTCTGAGAAAACCATCAGACCCTTTTCTCACATATTTGCTTAGCCTGGGGAAAAGGAGGCTGGCTCTGGGAGATCTTACTGCTTTCTTCAGCTACATGAAAGGAGGCTGTGATTGGGTTAGGGGTGGTCTCTTCTCACAGAAAGCCAGCAACARGACAAGGGGAAATAGCCTGAAGTTGTCCAGGAACATTCAGGTTGGATATTASGAAAAATATTKTMACCCTTTCTTCACTGAAAGGGTGGTCAAGCATTGGAACAGGCTGRCAAGAAAAGTGGTGGAGTCACCAGTCCTGGAAGTGYTCAGGAGATGACTGKACATGGCACTTGGTGTATGGCTTGGCTGATGTGGTGGTGYTCAGTCAAAGGCTGGGCTTGGTGACCTTGRAGGTCTCTTTCAAYCTCCATGATCTGATAATTCACATTTTCATGCAACCACGAACCAGAGCTGCCCCAGTCCCATGCCAGGTGTTTGTAAAAGCAAAGCCCCACTTCAGTTCAGCAGCAATGTGGGCTCATGCAGCTCTGCATTTCTCCAGCTCACACAGCTGTACAGCTTTCCCAGAGCACAGCTGGCTTCCACCTGGCCAGATCTCAGCAGGAGGAGGGAAAAAACCCATCTGTCCATATTCATTTTTGGAGACACTGCCACGTTTTGAGGTCTGCTTCTAGTATAGTTCAACTTTCTGTCATTACCTACTTTGGAGCTATGGTAGAAAACAGTTTTAGAAATTTCGGTCCTCAATTGCCGAACTCTTGCATATATCTATTAATATATAAATGTTAAAATAAATCTACATTGCTATAAATAAAGAGTTATTTTCACAAGACACATGAGCAATGTTTCACTCAAAATCTACAATCTGAAAGGACACATTTTCTCTTAATAGGATATGTGGTGGGTTTCCTGYATGTGACACTGAAAATGGTGAATGTTTCCCAATGGACCATTTAACTACAATAAATCCAGACTTGTTCCTTTTAAAGAAACGTTGTCAGCAGCAAATTGTTTCACAGTTGTTCTAAGGTCATGCTTCCTAAACCCACTTACTTCCCACAGTATTTACAGCACCACTATTTCATATACTTAAAATGTGATTGATTGTACGTGTGTGTGTGGGCATGTATGTGATTATTTTCATTAAACAAAATAGTTCTTTTGCCATCTTATCAGAAATTGCAGAAAGTACTGAATGAAAATGAACTGAATTAATGACAAATTTAAGGAGGGTTGTGCAACACCAYGATTGCTGCTAAAGGCGAGATGAACTTGAACTGGAATGTTTCTCAAAACCACTGCTTTTTGGAACCCTTTTGCCTCAGACCTCTATTTTTTCAGTGGCATGGTAGATTAAAAAATCACCAGTGTCTACCTGTTTATGGTAGACAGGGAGGTAAATGGAGAAAACTCTGCTCTGTGAAGAAAAATAGGAAATTTGGACTTAAATCTTCTAGGAAGTGCTTGTGAATGACTTTTACCACGGCAACCAAATCATTGCCCCAAGTTTTGGTTGAAATTAAAACCAGCAGCTCTTGTCACCACAGCAAAATAAATATTGGTGCCAAAAACTCCTGGCCCTGGGCACATTGCTCTGAAACTCTTCATTCTGCTATTTCCCACCTTAATTCACATATGAGGCCAAAATTGCCCTAGTCATTAACCCTGTCAAGCATCTCATCAATACAAAGGAATTATTTGCTTTCCTGAGTCTAACAAATCTTTTTCAAAGGATTTTACAAGTGTGCCATGGACACAAATACCAAATATTTACATATGTAATAGAGTGGAACAAATTTACCATGTGAACAACAGCTACCTGCCTCCAGAGCACCAATATTTTCACCACTGCTGTTAAGTCTTAAGCCCTGAACAACTTAAATATCCATTTCATAGGGTAAGAGAATTAGCCGCTCCCTTTGGTTTAATATAGGACTAAAATAATATAAATTGGGTCATGCCCAGCTTTAAACCAGCCATGTATTAGGATTATTTGAGAGTTGCACGGCACCTTTGGACAGCAGATACTTSAGCAAAATGCCTTATTCTGTGCCCTGTGATTCTTGTATGCACTTGGAAAATCTCTTCCTGTCCATGTGCACTGGACTGGAGAACCTGCAGCTCTACCTACCCCGAGCCTGCAAATTCTTACTCTGCCATAGWGCAGTTCCCAGGCACAGATGGAGTACTCAGGTGAGACAAGCAACAAGTCCAGACCTCTTCTCCCCCACTAAATTAACTTGGGTTTATTGTTGCCTCATTCCCCACACTCCCAGGCCAGCCCCCACTTGTCCATTTAATATCCACTCTTGCATCCTGTCTGGCACAGCAATGGAAAAGCTGCCAGCTCGGGGACTGTCTTCTCTCAGTTGTTTATGGCATCCCCTGTCTAGTGGGGCTCTGATTCTCCACTGGATTTCCCAGCCTCCTCTCTGTTAAAATGAGAAATAACAAAGTACATCAAGATTTTGCACTACTAAGCTCTCAGTCCTCAGCAGGCAGGAAAAACACCCAACCCTTCACAGCCTGGCTTTATTATTGTTTCTGGTACTTTTGCAACTACAGGCCACCAGCTAGACTGAATCTACTGCCATCTACCACAACTCAAATTAATTCTAGYCAAGGCTTTTTGAGCCAAGCAGCAAGTTAAAATAACACAACCTCACACATGCAATGCTCTTGCTGTATAACCACACCTCTCTGCTGGTCATGAGCAACACTTCAAATAATGGGCACAGTATTGGTTTTTTAAGGGAGAAATCTGGGGAAACATCAGCAGGCATTATGCAAGAGAATATGACAATCATATATATCACAGGTTAACAGAAAACAAATATAGGACTGGCTGGCACCTCCTTTGATTAGATTCCCAGAATAAGAGGCAAACTGGGTTTTTTATTACTAGCTGTCAGGGGACAGAGCTCCCATTGTGAYAGGCACTATATAAATGCAAAATGAGATGCTGTTCCCTCCTCGCCCAAGAGCTGGCAATCTTTGGTCACACGGGCAATCCGTGCCAAAGCTTTCAACTCGTTAGACCACACACCTTCTCTCATATAAAATCTGTAATAATGTCTATATTATTAAAAATGGACTTTTGCCATGAAACAAACCCAGCACATTAAGCAAGCCTGTGTGAGGAGAGCGGCTTGCTGCATGACCTCAAAAGCTTGMGATGCCAGCTGCAACTCTAAGCTATCTTTTTCTGCTCAACAGCTCACTAATAATTCAAACAACCCTTGTTCTCGTTAAATTATTTTTGTGAGCTGAACTGGGAGAGCACTTGCGAGAGGAGAGCATTTTGTTAGATTTTTCAATGCTGCTCTGAATGTGACTGGCAGCATGTTCTGGCAGTCCTCCATTTGGATGGCACAATGGTGTCACTTCTAATAATAAAGAACGTGCAGACGTTTCATGAGCTCTAAAGCATCACTTTGTTGCAGACTTCAGGGCCCTCTTATTTCTTGGAAGTGTTAATAAGTATGATGGAAAAGAAATAGGCTTTATAAAAGGGAACTCCTAATGCTGGATAATCTGGTGTGATGAAGATTGGGTTTGTTTTTTTTTTTTTTTTTTTTTGAAAGAGGATTTTAACACAGTTTGCCAACAAATACCTTGATTTTTGATAGACCTGGGACTGGTTTCTGATCATATGACTGCCATGGGACATGGTGCTTGGATGGCTCATCATATTTTGTTCTTTCCCTCTTTAGCTTTTTGGCTGATTTATTTGAAAGCTGTCTGGACATGGTTCTGGGCAGCCTGCTCTGGGTGGCCTTGCTTGAGCAGGAGTGTTGGACAAGATGATCTCCAGGGGCCCAAGCCAACATGAGCCAAACTGTGAGAGAAAGGACAGCTCTCACTTGGTTCTGCAGCACACACAGCAGCTGCAAGTAGCCAAACCAATGGCCTCGTACTCACTTATTTATGTTGTCAAGACGTTGAGTTTATTTTGGGATGAGTAAATAATGCCATCTATTTTGACCCTTCTTTGAGAGTGGGATCAGTTCAAACATCCAGCAGCTCTTTACAACCTAAATAATTATATCACACTAAAATTACAACTTTGTCCCTATGTTAGATTCTCTGGGTCATCTTCTGGGGTCCTTCTCTAACCCACTCTCTTCATTCTTATGATTTTTTTATTTTTTTTATTTATTTTTTTTTTTCTGAAGAGAGAGCTAGTCATTGCATTCAGGTGGTCTGGATTGATTCACCTGAGTAAGGGGGAATGACTGAAGAGATCAAATTCCTGAGAAAGTTGAATATATTCTGAGAAGAACTCATGACCAGGTCTTTAGATATGTTTAGAATCTAAGGACCATTAAAATACAAACTGAGACTCACCCCATTCCTTCAGTCACTTCCCTTTAAAATATAGCTTCAAGTTTCAGTGTTTGCTTATGTGCAGACTTACACATTTTCCAAAGCAAACAGAAAGCTATACATTTTGCTGCTGAATTTATATAAAGGCAAGCTCTKAGCTTTTGGATATGCTACATTTACCCAAAAATATTTGCTCCTCTGGCCTGGCACAAAAAATTAATCAGTGTTAGGCAGAAGTAGCTACATTTTTTAATGATCTTTCAGGTAACATTCAGGAACAGTGTTTTAGTGGCGTGTGTTTATCCAAGTCCTTTGGTCTTTTTTTAAGTCAGTGGTGAAGAAGCTGTGCTGTGAAAAAGACAGAGCTTRGGGATCTCATTAGGAGCTTTTAGTCTGATGGTAACATTACTTCTTTATCACTAATATGTATTCCAATAAAGGCACAATAAATGAAAAGTAAACACACCTTGCCAGTGTGTAAGGTGATCTAAAAGTAATGCATTTCCAAGCMAGATTTTGATGATACCCACACTCAGATAAAACCTTAGGCTCTCACGTGYATTCAGACCCAAGCTCCCACTGTTAATTCAAGCCTCTATATTCTCTCCTTTTAACTAGCACTTATATCTGACAGCTGTAAAGGCTTTCAGCCATAATAAATCTCTCCCTGACTTCCCAAAGCAAACAGTGTTGAAGTGAGTGATCCCTCCAATAACATTTTGTCAGCTCAAATCACCGCTGTGTTGTGAGTTAATCAGACAGTCTATGCTGACTGTTGACTTCCCAGATTTCTTATGGTACTTATTTCCTACATTTGCTCTGATCCTGGTATGCTGTCARTCCTGGAAAGGTATTTTGCTGCAGCTGTACCTGTTGGTTAGATGAATTACTGTGCTACTTTTAATTTTGAGAAATTCRTCAGATCCAGGTGCTTTTATTCTCCTCAAATTAGCTGAGTTATCAGATCTGGTTGTAGAGAACCTAACCATACAGGAGGAAAAGAAAAACAGCCCCAGATTATTTCAGTTAAGTCCATTTCATTGTTAAGAACTTATCTGCTATGCCTTTAACTAAAAGTCAGGGGAAAAATCAGGTCCCTGTGCTCCTGCTAACATTTCAGGGTGTGTGACTATTCAGCACAACTTTAGTTCTTCAATATGGTATTAAGACACAGCAAATGGGAAAAAGTAAGAGAAGTGGAAACCAGGCAACTGAAACCCATTTCCAAACTTGGACCTGAACACCCCAAGCTGGTCACAGATTTGAGAAAGGTATTTCCTGATTAATTAGGAGGGCAACCCTTTAACTTCATCAACAAATAAATGGATGAGAAAAATTTTTGCACCCTCATTCACAACTGTTTGTTTTGCTGAAAAATAATATTTAAAAAAATTTAAAATTCTAGGGGATTGATAAGGTTTTGGCCTTTGTTATTTACAGTGTTTCCCATCAATTCTCTTTTGCTCACATGTGCAACCACGTGCACATTCACATATTTGCTTCAATCTATTTACTTATTTTCAATACGTCTCATGGTGATGAGCTAGTGAACTGAACAGGTGGAGTTTTCCAGGTGTCAAGTGGGTTTRTGCTGCTTAGAAAAACATTTCAAGAGAAAAAAGAGCTTGTGTTGATTGCTTTGAATACTGGTGGTTCCTTTTCATAAGAAAGCAAATTCAAAAATGGTTGCCTTTGGCAGGTAAACTTTCTGTTTTGCTTCAGGCAAGACAGAGGGGAAAAACCTGCACTGGTTAATTTTTTATAAGACAAAACATTCAAAGGAGAGAAAGTGGTTTTGATCAATGRCAGGACGCTGCCTATAAAAACAGTCAAGTTCAGTCCAATATTTTAATTAAAATATATTTGCTTTATGGCAAAGAAGTTATGGAACTACATAGGAACTGGGATTTTCCTTGGTTGCAATATCTCTCAGATCTATTTCTCTTTCTCAGGTAAATGAAGAATTGTCATGCATTCGCCCCAGGCTTGAATTCATCACTTTCATAAGCAAGTTGTATTTTTCCCCCCAGTGTGMTCCCAGTAATGAACTTTTCCCCCCAGACAACAAACCAGAAATGCATTCATTTTATTTGCTTGTTTATTTGCTTCAAAGTCATTCMGTTGGGGATGGATGATTCCTTGTTTTCCATGAACCTGCAGAAACAGGATTATTTTTTTACTAGCTGTGTATTGGTTATGAAATCGATTTTTTTCAGTTTCAAACAAAACACTGGGCAGGTTGCAACCACAAATGAATCTCCAATATCTGAAAAGAAAAAAATTGAAAGGGAAGGGAAGGGAAGGGAAGGGAAGGGAAGGGAAGGGAAGGGAAGGGAAGGGAAGGGAAGGGAAGGGAAGGGAAGGGAAGGGAATCTGATGCAATTTTAGTATCATCCATAAAAATACGTTACTTTTCACTGATTCTTATAAAATTCTTGGTTCTCCATTTGGTCTCATGGGAAAATAATTTGTGCCACCTTTAATTGGTCAGACATTGCTTCATCACCCATTGCATAATTTCAGAGCAAGGAGAAGATGTGCCAAATTCCATCCCCGTCCACTCCTCTACCAAACAGGAGGGAACTCATGGTCCCAGAGCAAGAAAGGGCAAGTCAGGATTTTGCTAAAACCTGCAAGGGGTTCTGTGGGCTGCAATCATCAGAGCTGGGTGCCCACTGTGATTGCAGAGGCCAATCAAAGGAAACAAAGCCTAAGGAAGGATAATTTCAGTCTGTGCCATCATTTTRGGTCMTGTGTTCTCTTTCTAGGGAAAATAKTAGRGCAATCCATGCCTTTGCTGTCACTGCAGCTGAAAGCAGAGCACATGAGCCGGCAACACAGGAGATCATAATACAAATAAATTCTGATAACGTGATTAAATTATGGTATCAAGCTACCAAAAAGTCCCTTTTCTTGGGTGAAATATTGGCTTRAAGGAAAACTTATGGAAAAATGTGCCTGCCTGGTACAGAACCCACATCTAACCTTGGAGAATATTCTTGGAAGTCTCTGACCAAGTTATTCAAATGCCTGGTGAAGGGTTATTCACTCTTCAAGCGGTTCAAGAGGTGTGATTTGGAATAATGGGTCACACAAAGTGGCTGGGATCTTGGGCTCATCCTAAAGAGTATTCTGAAAGGATTCCTCAGCCACATGATCCACGGGTTTGCTCTCAGGGGACAATGCTGTTCATAGTCAGCTTGCTGATCATTAATTACAATAATATTTTATAACTCAGAATGAATATGAAGGTTCTGAATCGTGTCATTTCAAGTGTATGTGGTTTGTGGTTTGATTGGAAACTCAAGAATGAGAGCAAGAGAGAATCTTTTTTCCCACTGCAAAATTATTTGTTTTAATTTTAGTGAAAACAATAAATAAGCATTACATCAGCCAAATGATGAACCAGTAATCCATGATTTTTCTAATCCAACTATTTTCTATTTTTGTTTAGCTGTGGTGAATGTCAGGAACTGGACACTGCAAAAAAAGTAAATTTGACAAAACTGATGCTATGATGTGAGAAAAATCACAAAATTCCTCCTTTTTTTTTCTTTTCCCCTCCAAGACTGTAAAAATTCATATGAGCACTGACATTTTAACCTTCAGAAATTCCAGCAGGAGGTGACAGCTTTCAGCAGCTCATGCAGCTCTAATATAAATGTTGCCTTATAAGAGGCAACAAAAAAACCAAAAAACCAAAAAAAAAAACCAAAAAAAAAAAAACAAAAAAAAAGGAACCGCTTAAATGTCCAGGCTGAAGCAACATCACATCCTGGCAGATGATAAGACCTAAACTTAGGTCTCGATGTACAAGATTTGAGGTCAATAAAAAGCAAAATGTTGAATTAAGTGGTTGTAGGATCATTTCCCTAGAAAACATGGCATATGTGGAAAGGTGTAGAAACTGCACCTGAATTTCACACTTGTGCAGGTCAGCCAGGACCAGGGGAGGAACATTGATGCATGAACTTTTTTTTATCCAAGCAGTGAAACATTGGCCCCAGGAACCTGCTGACAAATGGATTGGTAAGCATTACTTCCTCGAGAGAGGAACCTTTGGGCTTGAGCTGGCACAGGAAGGGGAAGAGGAACCATCACCCTCTGAAGAAAGGACATGAGCTAAAGGAAGTCTGTCCCTGGGACAGYTGCCTTCAGTGGCAGGAATGAGGTTTGTCTGAGAAGCTTTAGCACACACCTGGAGAGCTGGCTGTGACTTTAACTAATCTTGATTAACAGATGGAGTCAACTCCAACAGAGCTTATAATTAGCGCTGGGGCAAGATCTTCGCAAGAAATCAGATCCAAAGATTCAAGGAAATATCTTGATTTACAGTAAAACTCACATTGTGTCATAACAATGGCTTAAAAACTGTGCATTTCAGGATTTAGCCTCCACTGCAGCTTTTAGGGATGTAGAAGGGTGTGGGTTACAGGGATCTACCTGCTTCCAGGTTTTCCCACTCTCCTCTGAAGAGCGTGGCAGTTCTGACTTTGTCAGAGGCTCAGCGCTGGAGGTAAAGGGTTCTCCCTGCCCATTTCATGTTACTAATGGAAACAAAGCTTTGCCTAATGAAAATATTGTTTTTAGCCCRAGCTTTCAACCTTCTTGTGTTACAGTTCTCTTTGCTGACTTGCACCAAACAACCATTACCCCCTGGGCCTGGAACGTGCTCTGTAATGGTCTCCAGTGATGTTGCCATATGCAAAAAAAAAGAACAATGCTGCTGACAGGGGGGATATTTCACCTAAATTGTGATGGAAAAGATTCTTTTATAGTAATGAAAAGAAATAGGTGACTTTTCATTGAACTGTTTGCAATATTTATTTTTAGATTCACAGAATCAGAATCTCAGAATGTTTTGGGCTTGAATGGACTTTTAAATACAATCTAATGCACCCCCTGCCATGGGCAGGGATGTCTTTCATCCGACCAGGTTGGTCCAAAACCCATCCAACCTATCCTTGAACACTTCCAGGGATGGGGCAGCCTGTGCCTGAATGTCACCACTCTCCCTAAATATTTTCCTAATRTCTAACTTAAACCTACTCTCTTTCATTTTAAAACTGCTGCCCCTTGTCCTGTTTTGGTAAAAAGTCTCTCTGTCTTTTTACAAATCTCTTTAGATATTGAAAGGACACAACAAGGTCTCCCCAGGGCCTTCTCTTTTCCAGGATGAAAAATCTCAACCCTCTCAGCCTGGCTTCATAGAATAGGTGTTTCAGCCCTCTGTCCATTTTTGTAGCCCTCGTTTGGACTTTCTCTGAGAAATCTTAATCGTTCTTGTGCTGAGGACCCAATATCTGTACACAGCATGACTGGAGGGGTTTCACAAGGGCAGAGAATGGGGAAGAATCACTTCCTTTGACCTGCAGGACAAGATTCTTATGCTGCCCAGGATGCCCTGTTGACCATGATTCTGGACTATAAGCTCAGGTGAAAACATTAATATTTGTTTAGAAGAATCCCACTCTGCTTATACTGTACATTCTAAATAAAACCCATCATTTATCAGCGTTTTTAGTCCAAAAATGCAAGTCTTGTTTTAAGCCCTCTCCTCTCTTTGTGAGAAGTCTGTGACACAAAGGTTTTACCTTCTGAATCGAGGTGGATGAAAGACACACAGTGCTATGATCCCCATTTCACAGAGGTGGAAATGAGACTCAGGCAGACTTAGGGACTTGCCCAAGGCAAGACAGGAAACCCTGAGCATGACCAGGAATCAAACCCACATCTCTTCTGTTCTTTAGCTAGGAGACCAGTGTTCCTCTAGGTAGAGAGCACAAACTAGATGGGAAGTGGTACTTTGAAGCCCTTTTCTCAAAATAACGTCACTGTTATTGTTATAATTTAGCAATAGATGTTATCAATATAAAAGTAAAGCCGGTTGCAATTTGAGTTTATCCTTTGTAATGACTCACTTCTTCCATACTGCCCACAAGGGGTGAACTAATAACCAGTTATTCCCCCTGGATTTCTCAGTATGAATTGTCTCTGTGTTACTCGCTTTTAAGCTACAAGACAGATTTCCAAGCCACCCCAGCAGAGTCATATGGCAATATCAAACCCCCCATGAGACCTCTTGGTGACCCCCTGATGGAAAGGAAGATACAGACACACATCCAATGGCACCATGGTGCTCCTTGATGGTCCATTACTCTGATGAAAGATGCTCCTCCTGTCCATAGATCACGTTGGATTCATTAAGATTKGGATTCATTAAGATTTGGATTCTTTAAGATTTGTCAATTTTGGTGGGCTTGAGCTTGCACAGTTGATTTGACTGTAATTGGTCATAAAATCATGGAATATCCTGAGTTGGAAGGGACCCACRAGGAACATCAAAGTCCAGCTCCTGTCCATGTAGAGGACAGCTCCAAGATTCCTTCCATGGATCTGAGAGTGTTGTCCTAACACTTCTTGGGCTCTGTCAGGGCTGGTGCTGTGACCACTTCCCTGGGGAGCCTGTTCAGTGCCCAACCACCCTCTGGGTGAAGAACCTTTTCCCAATATCCAGCTTAAACCTCCCTGACACAAATTCAGACAATTCTTTCTGGTCCTGTCACTGTTCACCAGAGAGACTTGCAAGTGGTCTACCCGCTGGAGCAGGATCTGACAGGCAGACACTGTGGGTCYACAGGAAGTTTGGAACTGTCAAAARAGCCAMCACAGGTCACAGAAAACACRTTTKTGRACTCTTCTYAGTRTSCACCTGTGAYGATCCAGAAAACTCCATCCTTATTATTGAGACAATTTTGTCTACCCAGTTTAGTCTACTTTTTTGGTTTTTTCCCCTGACAGAACAGCAAATGAAGGCACTTAGAATCATGGAATCWTTTATGTTGGAAAAGACCTCTAAGGCTGTCGAGTCCAACCCTTAACCCAGCACTGCCAGCTCCGACACCAAACCCTGTCCCCAAATGCCACATCTGCATGTCTTGAGGTCTGGCAAGCACATCTGTGCCAGGATGGGATCAAATCTGTTATTGGAACCAATAGGACTTCTGCTATTGAAACTAATATGACTTTCAACATTGAATCCATTAATCCTGTTTTTTTGTTGTTTGGCTGCTTTTTTGGTGTTGTGGTTTTTTTTGTTTTCTTTTTTTTGAAGGATGTTCCATTCTAGGTTGCAATTTTTTTTCCATATAACCACTTCTTTTAGACAGAGTAATCATTTAATCATTGCTACAAACTGGGTGACTGCTACTCTGAATAAAGAACTCAATGCTTTGCTGAAATACTTAAAGTGATAGCAGGCAGCTGAACAATCTGTGTTGGGCTTTTCCCATAGAGTAATTTGGTGTTTAGAATATACTTCATTAACTAACATGCTCGGTTAACTAACATCTTTGCAAAATGTCACAAGTACTGTTTGATTCATGGATTTTATGTGGTTTTCCCCTGTAATCTGTCTCTATTTGCATATCCTTCTTTTTTCCGCCCCTCCAGAATTTTTAAAGCTTGTTTGTGAAAGTGCAACATTTAGCAGATTATCTCAGAGTTGCTGAAGATTTGTTGTGGGTTTTTTTCCCAGAGACTGGTAAAATCACACTGGCTCCAGAGGTTCAACTTTCTGCCCCTGCTGAGGGAGGTCATCAGTAGCGTGGAGTCAGCTTTGGATATCTCCCAATCAGAAACAAATAAAAGTTGGCCCATTGGGACTTTAGCTAGCCTGTATCTGCCCTTCCAATGAACAGTTCAGCTTTGTAGTGTGCCTGCTTGAGAAACAGCTGTTTGTCTAACCCCTGAACTGCTCAATACATTCATCTGAAGCATAATTTAACTCTCAGCTTCTGAACACAGCACCAACAGCTGGCTAGGATAGGTTCACCAATCTTAAAAACAATAATTCCTGTGATTGGTTTAAAAAATAATTTTCCTTCTGCCTGAGATTAATTAGAAGTGACAATCTTTTCAGGAACACAGCCAAAAGAGCTCAGGGTTCATAGGATTCCAAGCAAGATGCTCCCCATCGAAACCTTCACGCTGCTGTTTGTGCCTGGTGTTTGTGAGTCAGCCACACAGGCAGACCCTGGTTTTTTTTTGTTGGCCTTCTGTTTGGGGAATGTGGTTCAACTGTGCATCACTGCGCTGTCCCTCTGCCAGCTAAGAACAAAGATCCACTCAGAAGGATGGGAAAATGCATGAGGAGGAGCCAAGCCTTGATCAGATCTGGATATCTTCAAGCTTCAAAGTGAGGAGGCTCCTGGGTTCGGTGTGGGCTCGTTTGTTTCTGAACCCAGATTTAAAGGCAGTGAGTCAGAGGGACCATTGATCCCTGTGAGAGTATAGGTCTAAAGATGGAAGAAATAGAGAAAAATAAGGAGGAGAATGAATGTTTRTGAAAAAACAGTAAGTGACACACTTTTGGCTTTTGAAATGCTGAGTGATGCAAGATCCAATATTCTCCTCTCACTAACAGACACCTGGTTCTTGTTTCACCTCACGAGCACATACACTCTTGATTCCTCAGATTGCCCTAGAGAAAAACAGCAGAATAGTTCACTCTTCAAAGATTTTGGCTTCTGAGAGCCATTGTTATGTTCTTCAGTATCTAGGTCATTAAATATCTGTCCAGACTTAGCACTGGAATTTTCCAGTAACTTGCACTCTGTAGGGGTTTGTTCCTGTGCTATTAGGGGAGATCACTGAATCACAGAACAGAATGGTTTGGGGTGGAAGGGACCTTAAAAGACCATCTCATTCCAACTCCTGCCATGGGACGGGGCCACCTTCCACTAGACCAGGTTGCTCCAAGCTCTGTCYAACCTCGCCTTGGACACTTCCAGGCATGAAGCATCCACAGCTTTGCTGGCCAACCTCGGCCAGAGCCTCACCAGCCTCACAGTAAAGGATTTTTTCCTAATATCTAATCCAAACCCACCCTCTTTCTCTTCAAAACCATTCTCTCTTATCCTATCACTACACACACTTGCAGAAAGTATCTTTTTTACCATCTTTCTTGTGAGCTCACTCTTTCTTTTCTCCCTCCCTGAGAATGGAAGGCCATTAGGTTGCCCTTAAGAATTTTCATCTCTGGGTTGAACAATCCCAATTCTCTCAACTTTTGAAAGGGTGGCTTTAGGTGGGGTAAATCCAGGATCTTTATTGTCCTACTCCACACTACATGCAAGGGTCTATTTTACAAGAGGAGCTCTTTCTTCTAGATGCTGACAAATGAATCCTGTGATGCCATGGAACCTTATCTGTCCAAGTGTGGAAATTATGGAACTAATCACTGAATATTATGGCCTCATGAGGTTCTGCTGTTGGTMTTGCTGAGTTTCAAGAGACCACCATCACTGTGGACTACAACAAAAGCAGACACAAATGGTCATACTGTAGACAACCTGTGTGTCAGTCAAATTCCTTCCTTATGTGTTTTCTTTTTCCTAAAGCTCTGACTCCATCAAGGTCTTAGGAGAGATAATTAGATTCTCCTTAAAAATGAGTGCAAACAGAGCTGTCAAACTGTCCCAGTCAGAGAGAAATCTTGAAAATTTAGCCTAGAACTGGACATATGCTCGAGCAATGCTGAAGCCTGCAAAGAGATTTAATCTAATGTTTTTCTTGTACTATCATCAGTGCAGAAATTATGGTGTTTGCAGCTCAGGGACTGTAAGAGTTAATAGGCAATGACAGAAGTCTGGGAACTGAGCAAATTGTGGATTGTGTTATGAGCACAATTCCTGTTGCAAGGAGTTTAAAACATAAAAAAGGTAGGATAAGATGGACATGGACAAGCCARCAAGGAATATGATGATATTATCCTTTTTTACCAGATTACTGATTTACTGACAGAACAGGCCTGAATCTTAATGAGGGATTTAATCAGAGAAGGATGTGATTTTTTCAGCTGAAACCCCTTCGGTGAAACTGTAGATTTGACAACATCTATTTTGCCTGTGAATTTCTGTCAGATGAGCTAATTTATTCATTAACCAAARCTGAAAATATCTTGGAAAAATAAAATATTTTAACATTTTATGATTAACTGTCCTGAATTTTTAGCTAAGATTGTTTAAAAATGTATTTAAACAATTAGAGATCATATTAAAGCTTTGTGAAGCATTTGATCTTAATCAATCTTAGCCTGTGATATTTATATTTTCAGTGCCTCCTGTGCTAAAATATCCCAACATCTATGTTCTTGCTTAGCCTGATGATAATGATGATAAAAAGATTATGAAGAATTAAAAGGAGTGCATAGAGTTTCCCATTTTTACAGCAGTTTTTCACTTGACTGAGGGGAAGATGTTGTTTGAGAAGGCAAATGGGGCAGGTGAGTTGTTCCCATACCAAGASACAGCTGAAGAATCYCAGAGACAAAGGCAGAGAGAGCATKRAGCACCTTTGTTGYAATAGGAAAAGARATAATGGTYTTGAACAAAAAGAGRGGGGTTTTAGACTACATGTAARGAAGAAAATKTRATGGTGAGAGTGATGAAGCATTGGCTCAGATCGCCCAGAGAGCTGGTGAACACCCCAYMCCTGGAAACATCCAAAGYCAGCTTGGACAGRGCYCTGAGCAGCCTGATCTGATTKAAGTGTCCCAGCTCACTGCAGGGGGTTGCATTAGGAGACCTTTAAAGGTTCTTTCAAACCCAAATGATTCTGTGATCTTTTGCACGGGCCAGTTTTGTCCCTGCACARGGAGCTGCRGACCAGGAGGAAGGCAGGAGGTGAMRGRMMMCCMYTKKYCCMAMMWMMRKYASRRKKRMMSMKTCACMCCYRGGCTCACTGYRGCTCTWTCTCATTACCTGTCCCAATATTCTTTGTTTTCTGGAYAATGCTAAGGCAGGAGATGAACTCACTGATTTGCTGCTGCAAGGCATGGAGTGAAGCTCAGGGCTGACTCCTTCGCCTGAAGTGTTCCAGCCCCATTAGGGGCAGGATTGTGTCTCCCCTGAGCATCCTTTGGAAACGGGCACAACCATAATCCCCCAACCCATAAAACCAGCCAACCCCCACGGCTGATATTGTCAGCTATGGGGGATGAGGGGAGGGGATAAATACCTGGAGAGAGGAGATGCTTTGCTATGAAATGTCTGAGGACGTGCTGTCACCCTGCAGAGTGTGCAGCACCCGGCTSTGTGGGGGAAGCGCTGTCACCAACGCTCCTGCGGCTCCCACACCTATCGAGCCTGACAGAGCTGGTTAGCCAAAGTGCATCACACTCCCTGCTGCCCTCATTTTGCTTAATCTGCATTCTTGCAGCTCAGTAATCCTCATGGGGGACTTCCTATAAATAGTGCTTTGGCAATTAAACCCACTTTCCTTGCAAACTAAGCTTTAATTGCTATTGGCAGGTAGCTTGCACGAGTGTCTCCTATGGAGGAGCTAGAGGATGAAACACGTTTTAAATAATGAGGGTTTATCTTTGTGAAGAAAGGAAAGTTTATCTTAAATGCTAATGCTATTATCTAATCGAGCATCTAATGTTTTTCTGTGCAGTTTGCCCCTCTGAGAGCACCACGGAGCAGAAATGTGAGCTGTAAAAAAACCTGCTGTGCTCATGGAAATGTCTAAATTTCTCTCGCACATTTTCAGGGAAAGCAGGTCAAAGATTACACCTCTGCAGTATTTTTCTGTCAATACACACTCCTTATTTTTAATGCCTTTTACTCAGATTTCAATCAGAATTATATTCAAAGGAAAGAGCAAGTCACAATAAAAGAATCTCCCCTCTGCCCTCGGAAAACAGGTGAAAACACATCCAGGTCAATCCTCCGGCCAGCTCTGATGTGCAGAGGACACGGGGTCATCTGTTTCAGAAGCAGTTTAGCTGTTCTGCCTCCTGTTTCACCAGCACTTCACATTCTTAAATGACACCTGGAAATCCAAACAGSCACGGTGGAGCCTATCATAAAGGGAAAGAGGGATTTAGACTATTTGGAAGTAAATCCTGAGATTATTTTTACATGAACCTGTAAGAATGATATTGGTATKCATGTAAGTGTGCATAAACCAGCTGCTGCTCCTGCCTGCTTGCATGCTGAGTGTGCTTTGCTTCAAATCAATGTTCTTATGGGCTTCTAGGGGAGCAGGAGCAATCCAGATATGCACAGAAAACCAAAGCTTTTCAAACCTAAATATGGCATCTGATTAGGGGAGGTTTAAATAAAGCCACAGATGATACAGTCCTGCACCATACATTGTTCCAAATATGGGTCAAATTCTTTAAGGTGGTGAAGATTTTACATATGTATGGCTAGTTTTAACTTGGTATAAAGACACATTAGACTCATGGAAGTGAATGTGTGATTTATTTCTAAAAATAAAAAAAAATAAAAAAATTAGCATATTCAAGGGGAGATGCTGCAAAAATTTATATTTTATACTGTCAGTCYAGATAATCTGTAAAATTTCCTTAAATGGAGTGCACACACCAAGATACACACACGTGTTTTGTGCTCACTTTTTATAAATATTCAAATTTCACTTTTCCTGCTGCCAGTGTTTTCAGCAAGTGCATGGTGGTCATGTGTGGAGCTGAGGCTGAGCTTTGAATTTGTTTGTACCRAGGGAATAAATTTGTTTGTACTGTATCAATGAATGTCCTGAGTGAATGCATGTGCTCAGCTCAATCCTCCTAGGATCCACACATTTCAATTAAACACTGAAAACTGAAAAAAAGAGTGGCTTTAGATTGGATATTAGGAATAAATTCTTTATTGTGAGGGTGGTGAGACATTGGCCCAGGTTGCCCAGAGAAGCTGTGTCTGCCCCAGCCCTGGAAGTCTCCAAGACCAGGATGGACAGGGCTTGGAGAACCCTGGGATAGAGGAAGATATTCCTACCCATGGCAGGAGTTTGAAATGAGATGATCTTTAAGGTCCCTCCCAACCCAAACCATTTTGTGATCCTGTGACACCAYGTTGGCAGCACTGAACTATGTCAGCCTACAACTGGACACCTCCTCAAACTGCTGGAGGCCAAAAGCAACTTGCAGTTATATTTTAAGGAATGTTTTTGAATAAGAGATCTCAACTAATTCAGCTCAAAATAGGAAATTTTTCAAGAAATCTGATGGCCAAATTTATTTTGGATGTGTTACCTTACTGTCTGGCCTGGGACATCTGTGGAGCCACCCTTTGCCCGTTTAAATTTAAATCCATCCCTGGACCACAGTATCACTTGYATTTTTGGTCCAGGTGTAGAGACTTTTGAAAATCCTACCCGGCACCTTACTATGTTTAATCACATTTAAAATGAGTTAAGCTCTGTGTGCTGCTCAAAAAGTCATTGGCCTTATCCCATCTCAGTTTCTAGAGAAAGTAATACATTAAATACTATTTTTAAACCTAATTTTTAATTAGGCACACTGTGATTGCATTTCTTACTTCTGTCKTACCCCTAGTACCGACATTGGCAATAATTTTTACTGCTAATGTAACTGGTAGAAACTTTTTATTTGTTTGCTTTTATAACAACTTTTTTTTTTTTCTGTTCACATTTGTAATCTTAACAAGGGAGAAAATGCTTATAGAGGAAACATAAAGGTATAGAAAGTCACAGAAATGTAGTCAAGAAGAATAATGGGTATTAAATCAATATTTCTAAACATAACAGCTAATAGAAAAACAGGCTCATACCCATTTGTTTTAAAAATAGGTTGCTGCAAAACCATGTAAATGAATATTTAATTTAATGTGTTTTTTCTATATCAAGTATAGTTCCCTTTATAAAAGCCATGAACAATGACAATAATGCATAATAAATATTAATAATTACCCAKAATGGGTAATTAAAGTTTAATAATTAGTATGAAAGTCAAAATAACAAGAAAGAATCACTTGATCACGTTCAAAACATTCAGTATTTGAAGGATGTTGTATAATCATTACAGCATAGGTTAATGATTGTCCATTTGAAGTCTGCACTCATTTGCGTTCATGGTTATTGGAATGTAACAGTTGATAGAGCATTTCATGATAGAAAAAATTGAATATGTAAATATTATTCCAAATGTGAGTCCACTGTGATGGGGTTATCTCTGTAAATGTAGTTCACATTGGTGGTATTCTATAAGGAGGTTGCTTTTTGAAGTGCMTTTGCAAAAATGGGTTTAATTTAGGGGAGTTCAGGTCAATATGCTGCACAGAAATAGAGAGATTTTGTGAATGTAAACATTGCTCTACTGAACCAAAAGCATTTAGTCTAAAATACCCTGCTACCCTGCAGCTGAGGGCTTGGATCACATTTTCCAATACTTTCCAGAGTTAGAGTTGTATAATCTTTTGCGATATATTTTGGGGTTCTGACATACTCCAATAAAAAGAAGAGAAATAATTTATCAAAAATATACTTCAGATCTCCAAACTCATTAATATAGACAAGGAGCAGAAAACA
>NW_026623415.1:1151698-1153857 GCF_030028575.1 Malurus melanocephalus | reverse complement strand
AGTTTCAGCAAACTCAGTTTCCTGATCCTGCTGTCTGTGCCTCTTCATGGAAAAACAGGAACCTCCTGCACAAATACAGCAGCACATTGGAGTATTTTTATATTGGAGTAGGAGAAGAGGACTGACTATTGTCAGGGAATTCTCACATGGCAATCCCTGTCTCCAAAACCAGTTAAGTGAAGCGAGGAGTGCAGATGAATGAGAAAAYTACTAAACAAGGAAAGGTGTTTCTGAAGCAATATAATTATTCACAGCAATGATCAATCTCTGCCTTTTCRTTGCTTCGTGCCCTCTGGGGCTATTGGTGGTCAAACTGTTTTGCAACGGGTTTATCTCTCCCATTTCATAAATGAGGAAAATGAGAGCAACTTGCTGGAGGAGGCAAAACAAGCCTGGGGRACTGCCAGGATGTGAAATATTCGTGGAAAACAAAATCTGAGGTAAGAGGAGAAGGAGAGGCTTTGAGGGAGTTGCAGCCTCCATTTCCATTGCGATGGAGGGAAATTCCAGCGCCAATGAAGGGAAAATCCAGCGTGACTGCACAGCACACCTGCCTCTACCTGCTGACCTACAGGCAGCCCCAGCATTGCCCCACTGTGTTCCAGCCAATCCCAAAGAAAATCCCCAATCCCCGGCGCCCACGGGCACAGAATCCTGGAATCACAGYGTTGGTGAGGTTGGAATGATCAATCCTCCAGGATCACCAAGTCCAGATGTCAACCCAGCACCATCACCGTGCCCAGCACTAATCCATGTCCTCAAGTGTCACATCCCTGCATTTTTTAAACATTTCCAAGCACGCTGACTCYACCATTTCCCTGGGCAGYSTGTTCCAAKTCTTGACAGCMCTTTTGCAAGACATGGCATGGCCTCAGTGACAGTGGAATAGGTGTTCTCTTGTGCTTGAGCAGGAAAAATTCCTCATYCTTTTGGRAATKYKTTCTTTTTCTTTTTCATTTTCTTTCTTGTACAGAGGTGCAGGAGGATCTTTGCAGAGGTGCAAATGGATCTTTGACAGTTTTCCAGGCAGAGCAGGAAAGGAAAGCTGCTCTAGCATGTAAGAACATCACCAATCCCCACATACCTTGGTTTAAGTAAAACACGTAATAGAGGGAAAAGACTGGAATTCTGTGCAAGTGAGTGAAATTAGCTTTTTCCTAAAATGGAGAATTAGAATGTTTCATGAAATTAATGGAAAGAGGATCTTAGAAAGAATAAAGAGGGGCCTGGATAAATTAAAGATTTTATCTGAAACCAAACTGGAGTAATTGACTAAATTAACTTGTCTTAAAGAGACATGTACTGAGACATTGCAAAATAAAGAAAAGATAAAAGGAAATTAGAGAGTGTAATATGGCATATAAACAGCACTAGGAAAAAAAACTGAAGGGAAAAGTAAGAATGCTAGTGTCAAAGGGGAAGAAGAAAGGCTTTACATGCATAAAAGTGACTAAATGTGCCATTTTATTTTTCAACAAGAAATATAACAAATCTTTCTGCTGCTGCCTTAAAAAAAAAAAAAAAAAGAGAAATCAGCATTCAAATGACATACCTCAAGCAGCAGTCTACAAAAAACCTACACCATACAGACATCTCAGACTTTATGTATTTATTAATTAAAATTWTAAGAAATTATGGGAAGGACCTGAGCAGAGATAATAATTTGATTTTTCTTACTGATGTGTAGAATAAACAAAGACAACCATCATATTATCTGTTTTATAATTTGGCCAGTATCTAGAATCAATCACAATCAAGATTTTTTTTTTTTTAATCAATATAATGATATATTTACAAAAAAAAATCCAAGCTTTTTAAAGATACCTTTCATTTGCTAAGGCAGCTACAACAAACCTGTGAAAACAGTAGAAACCCTACTGTGTGCTATGTTAGCAGAACACAAATCCAGTGCCCCCAGTTGAGAAAATATTGCTATGAAGGAATAATGTTAATGATGCAAAGCCCCTGCATAAACCAAGCAAAGCTTTTTGCACAACTCCTTCTTCATTCCTGATCAGAATATTAAATTAAGATTGCATTAAAGAATCAAGAAAAAGTGGTTTTGTTAATCTTGCAGACTTCCCTTCAAAGCTCTTTTTTTCTATTTTCTCTCTATAGCCTAGATTAGCTATTGGTACTATTATTATTATTATTATTAT
>NW_026623415.1:1139555-1149555 GCF_030028575.1 Malurus melanocephalus | reverse complement strand
CCTCACAGATAGGAAAYAGTTTATTAAAAGTGCAGCCACAAGAGCTGGGCTTTCAGAAGCTRCACTTGCAGCTGTTGAATGTTTCCCAAGAACGCCTCATTGAGTAAATCCTGGCCACTTTCATTATGTGACTAAGGCTTTCTTCACCCTATCAGCACATTGCAAAAATCACGTTCATTTGCTCAGGTCTCCTGTGTTTAAAAATCWGGTCAAGACGAAACAAGCTGTATATTATAACATACATTTAAATATGAGTTGGCCCAATGAGTGTTTTAAGAGGAGTGGATATCTGGTTTGTGTTTATTAACAGATGGAGTTATCCAGTGAAGGAAAGGCCAAATTTGGGAGCTGAGTTATGCAGCAAATCTGGGCTTTCTAGAGCTGTTGRTGGTTTTACAACTGCTTTGCCTAGATGGGAGCAATTATGCAAAGGGCAGGTCCAGACAATGGAGACCATGCCAAACAGTCTGCAGCCACACTGAAGGAGTAATATAACCTCTGAAAGTCTCAGACATGCAAAAGGACTGCTGGAAAAAGGAGGCAATTTTAGAAACATACCTAAAGAAGCTGCTGTGTACATACATGGGYTGGATTCTGTGGAGAATCCACAGAAAAATAGGACCTGAGAAAGTCCCAGTGCCCAACACTCGTGATGTGAATCCACAAGGAAGTGATCACTGGTTTTGTTTTTTGCTCTCTTCTGGCTACATCCAGAGCACAAAAGACAGCACATGRGTCTGTCCTTCATTATGTTCCTTTTAATTTGTAAAGAATAATGCATTAAGAGAATTTGGGTATCACAATGCTGAGCAGTGTGGTGGCCAATTTTCATGTAGCTGCCCACAAGCTGGAGTTCTAATTGCCTGTCAATAGAGGCAACAAAAGCCATCATATTCAGCAAAAAATTGCCTAATTCTGCCAGAAATAAATGGCTAAGATGAAAGTTTGTTTATTTCCTGCACATTCCTGAGGCTTTCAAACCTTCCAGCTCTGAAGTCGTACATCTCAGAACATTTCTAAATTAGACACTCAGACCTTTTCTTTCCAAAGGTATGAGAAACAAATGCATCAGTCTTTTCTTTTCAAAGAACTTAAAAATAGAGTCTACTTATTGAAAAAAGGGAAAACTAAGATGAATCTCTTATCTCTTTGGAACTGCTTTAACCCATATTCAGCACCCTGTGTATAAGTGTCTTAGGTTGTGAAGCACAGGGGGAAGTTGCCATAACCTTTCTGGTCAAGTCCATTTCACTCTGCGTGAATTTCCACCAGTTCAGTTGAAGGAAAATCCCATTTTTACACATATCTATGGTTTAATGACTGAAGAGACTCAAGTTCCCACTGAATTGAATACTTGATAGCAGGCATTGAAATATTTATTTAGCGGCCTCCAGGCCTGAATCCAAGCTCCCCTTCCMCACAAGCCAGGTGAGTGCCTTAACTGGGTTATGAAGCAGCCCAGTGACATATCAAGATCTCTTTGCAGCCAAGATCCACACAGCAATGTGTGCCCTGGAGAGACAGGGAGAGGGGGAACTCCAGGAGCAGCTCACACACACACAATAACTGCAGGTTGCCTCCTGTGCTTTGCTGCCCTTTTATTTTGGGTTTAAAGAATATTGAATTATTTCCTGAAAACTGGAATGGCTTCAGCAAAGAGGTCTGAGAACATCCATGCCTCTAGAAATTCCAGTGACATTTTTCCTGCAGTCATTTTGGAATCAATCATAGTCAATTAATGCCACCACACTCCCAGGACAGAGATGTGAGCTGTGGAGTGTCATCCTCTGTGTCTTGCAAGAGATGTGAACCCTCTGAGAGGAGGAACACCYAAGACCTCCTGATTAATGAGAGATCAGGGGACCTGTGAGCAGATGAGGACAAACTTTTTAACAGGATCTATCATTATAGGACAAGGGAGAATGGTTTGAAATAAATAGGGTCAATTTAAATTCGCTATAAGGAAGAAGCTTTTTAGAATGGTGGGGGTAAAACACTGGAACAGGTTGTCCAGAGAGGTGTAGATGACCCACCTCTGGAAACTTGAAGTTTCAGGTTGGATGGGGCTCTGAATTACCTGAGGTGGTTGAAGATGTCCCTGCTAATTGTCCAGGCCACCTTTAACAGTGCCTTCCAAGCCAAATCCTTCTGTGATTCCATGATTCCATGATTCCATGAGTCTCTAATGTCAAATGGGGACAGAAATTAATGTAAGTCTTTCATAGAGGGGCACCCAATGGCTGGTGAGTCCTTTTACAAAATGGGACTGCAGTACCCACCCCCAACTTGGCAGTCATGCTTTGTGCTTTGAAACAACCTCCCAGATGGACTACTGCAACCAAGCTGGGAAATATATAATTTATACTTACCTTCCTGGGTTAGGAATGGCAGATCAGCTGAACTCTAAAGTCTTGGTGAGGTGGGGCTTCTGARAGAGGTGCTTCTGGGCACCTGGGGCTCCACATTATTTCTGAGTAGAAGCAGCACCAGACAAGCTGACGAGAGGCTGCTCAAATCCCTTATGAATCACTCAACAGAGATATTCCAGCAGTGTTCATGGCAGGAACAGATTTTTGCTGTCAAGAAATATTTGCCCTGTCCATGCAGGAACAATCAGCAGTTTGAAAGGCTGTTGATGAGGCCCTGAGGTTTCAAAATCAGCAAGGTATAAGAAAAATTAAATTTCTGTATTTCTATTTTTATTCCCAGCTCGCAGCATTGAGATTTAGGTTATTAAATCAGATTCTGAGTTTTCATTTAAAGGAAAACAACAACAAGGTCAACAAAAAAAAANCTGCTATCTTGCATGGAAGGAAAATCAAAATACTTTCCTCAAGATAATTGGCCCTAAAACAATTGAAGAATTCTCCACGAGGTTGTAATGCAATTAGGATGGGCATTTTATATAATTTATATCTCTAAAGGTATATTTATGCTATCATACCCTTCTTTCATGAAAAAAAGAAAAGAGAAAAAGAAAAAAAGAAAAAAAAAAAAAAAAAAAAAAAAAAAAAAAAAAAAAAAAACACCAACCAAAAACAAAAACGAAAAAAACTCCCACACATTGAGGAAAATAAAAGCAAAATAAAGAGATGGAGTGACACTCCAATCACTGGAATGCAACCAGATGAAACCGTGTGATCCTATGCAGGGAATATTTGCTGCTGTTTGCTCCTTAGTTAATTAATTATTGCTGGCAAGTTGTGCAGGGTGTGGGCCTGTTCTTGGCTGCTTCACTCTATGTTTGATGCTGAGGCCAGGGGAACTCCAGAGGGTATTGTAAAAATTCCTCGCCTTGGGAGTGAAATTGAGAAAAAAACTCTGCGTGCTCACTGTTGTTGTTGTTGTTGTTGTTTCAAATCCTGTCCCCCATGGTAATTTCATGATGGTCCTTGATGCTCTAAAACCACCAAAGATGGAGGCTGAAAGTCTTGACCATCTTAAAGGTGTTAGGGAAAGGTTATAGAGGGAAAAGGGAAACTTGGAGCAGGAGTTAGGATGCCTCTATGGGCCATGGCACATCTGGGCTTCATTCCCTGATTTGCTGTAAAATGTCGCTATGACCTCAGTCAAATCACTTAGGGATGGGCTATTAAAGGGATTTACATACCTAAATCCACCATGACATTTTCAAAGTTGGAGCTCAGGCACTGCCTTGTCTTTCCCCTTCCTGCTGGTGCATAAAACTCCTGGGGTTGGTTTAAACCTACCTTCCTGCTGGAGGCTGTGGGGTTTGAGAGAAGTTTCCCCTGCCACGTCCCTATTGGTTCCTTTTCCCTGTCTTCCTGCATTTTGCACTGATATGGGACTGTGGGTAAAACTGGATCAAGCAACTGGTGCTGCTGAAAAAKAAGCAGTCAAAATGTCACAACRAGYGATGAAAAAATGTCARAAGTGGATAAAATATTATTGTTCAYCGYKTAAMACCWCAATTATGTGATTGCAAAGAATGAGCCCGAGTAGGGGCAAGAAATAAAAGTGGGAACATGAAAGGTAAGACCAGATCTTTCACTAACAAAAATAGCTTGTTTTAATTTAATTTTTACAAATTAATTTTTGTGCTSCTTACATGGTGATTGAAAATGCACTTCAAGTCATCTGTGCTCCAAGAATATGTATTTATGGTTTGACAATTAATTCACCTTGTAATCAATATATGAAAAAATGGGGAAAACAACTATACCACAATCACAAAATAGCTGAAGTATTTMATRAYAAYTGGGTAAAAGTTGAGTAATTTACAWTAAAGTCACAGCATCRAAAAAGGCTGAAAACRTTTTCCACTCTCCTGGATGAAAACTACACCTAATCAAAACTTTTTATTTGTTATATTTCCTGCTTGGCCCTCCYTTGAATATACATGATTTAGTTAAAATCAGCCCCTTTCTGACTTAAACTAATAGTAAAACAGGGTTAAATATTCTCTTTTTTTTAAAACCACAATAACTATCCATGTAGGCACATTAATTAAATATATGAATTTAAGGCAGTTAATTTATGCAGGTTTGGGCTCAGACTCATGAGTGGTTATCATTGCATAATAAGTTACCTGACCTATGGTTTAACTGTCCCTGAATGCGATTTTAAACTGTAGTAAGTGAAAATCGTAACAAAAAGGCAAAGTTTGGCTTAATACAGGGAAGAGWATTCTGCCAATTCAACTTTATGTTTCAGTAAGAATATGATACCCATATGAAATGAGTGCATTGTCTAATTTTTTTTTTACATACATATCCTTTATGTTCTAGCAGGAGGTACAAGAGATTTGCTGTCTTTTTAGGGAAATTACAGCTGATCATTGTTTTCTGTTTGATATCCCCCCCCATTAAAACTTTATTTAAATTGGAAAAAGTCCTTCTAAGAAACAGAAAAAAAAAAAAAAACTTTCAAAAACAAATTGATATTTAAAAATCCATTTAGCAAAAAGCTTTTCTGCAAAATTTCTCAAAATGACAATGGAAATTTTTCTTTTACTGACTGGAACCAGTTGTCTGCTAAGTCAATAACTGAAGACCTCATGTTTTGTTTAAAGAAAAAAAATTGAGAAAGTGGGTCTGAGGGGAAAAAAAAATCTCTGTGGGGAAATTTGGACAAAGCAAACGACTGTTCAATTTATTGCCTTCAAAACAGAAACAATCTCRACCCTCAAGAATTCCTATTATTTCTTCACCTTGCCGTTTTTTACTCCCTCTGATGTAACTATTGAAAATCAATGGTTCRTCATTGACTGAGGTAATTGAAACTGTCCCATATTTTCCTCCCTGATGCAGGACAAGAGAATGTAAGGTTCAAGACTAGAACTAACTTTCTTCACTCAGTGCCTAATGTTCAAAAGCAGATTGCAGATGAGCTGGCTACTTGTTATTCCTACTTGAATATGCAATATCTGACCAGAAAGTAAAGAATATGACCAAATAAAGATTTTATTTCTCATCCTCAGTCAGCTGACATTAGTTAGAGCTACAAAACTTGAAAACAAGCAGTGACTGCTGACTCAGAGGTTGCACTCCACTCTGACACATGAAATTAGTTGCAGTTGGTCATAATATGTGTTTCTGGTCTACTCATGGCCRAGGACGTCTCCTGCAGTAACCCAAAAGCTTTGAAGCCTCATCTGGAGAACAAAATCCCCAAGGGAAAGGTCACAATTTAAGAGAAGCAACAGTATTCTGATAAACAGGATAAGGGAATTTCAGAAACTTCAAGACTTATTTTTTTCTTCCTTCCTTTCCGGCCCACACAGGTATTGCTTGAGGCATCAGTCCTAGAAAAATTAGGCTACTGTAAGATTTATTGGCTGAGTGCAGAGTTTACATTACATTTTCTCTCATCACTTTCTCCTGGTGTAATTGCCTATGCATGCACAGTCCTGGCTGCAAACAGTGTGGTCTGATCCTTGGGTGGCTCATTTTGGGGCTCATCCAGCTAAAAGTTGATATCACCCATGAGCAGCTGAGTCCTTTAAAAGGACTCAGAAGCTTGGGACTTTGCAGGGAGATAACATGGTTCTTTAGAAGAGAAGCCCCTCATTACAGGGCTTTTGCAAACACTGTCTCTCAGTTATTTATTTCCTACAACAGCTTTTTTCCTTCAAGTCTGATTTTTTTTACTGTAATTTTCTTTCATCAGCAGCCACTGTAATTGATATAAAATACCTATAGAAGTAGTYCTAGTTGTAAAATTTGTGGTTAAATCATTGTGTGAGTTTTTCCTTCTTAATTTTATGTATCCAGTGGGCCTAAAAAAATTGGCACAGGGCTTGCAAAACAGTCTTTTTTGTTGTAATAAGCTCTGTAAATGCTCCATTTCAGCTGGAAACACCAAAATCTAGTTCTCAGAAGTGCTGCTGATTTGGGAAAGCCAGCCACTCATTCAATTCTCCACACAGCACCCCAAAGAGCTGGACTAAATGATCCTTGTGGGTCCTTTTCCACTCGGGATATTTTATAATTCTGTGCCTCCAAGAGGCGAAGCAGCTACGAGCTACAGCACTCACAGAACATCTGTGGGTCCTTCTACTCTAGGTTGTCRTTGGGTAGGAATAAAGATCTGAAACTGCACAACATTTCCCAAGTCTCTCTACRGAGGATTTCACAATGAAAATATTTTATGGGCGCTGAGAAGTCATGATTGTAAGATTTACACCAGAGGCTGCTGAAATTCCACATGTTCTTTAAACTGGGATAAGCACCTCTACGTTCTCACTTCTTTTGGTTGTCATTCAAAACTCGAATTTTACCTGAGAATGCCTAAATAAACACTAGTGAGGAAAAAAAAAGAACTAGCTAAAACTTGGCTGGTAAAACCAAAGCCAGACGTCAGAGTTTGACCTGTGCTGAGCAGTCTTAGCGTTTTGCCTCMTTTCCAACACTGAAGCGCGATGCAGAGAAGGGTGAAACCCAAATAATTTCCTTTTGTAAAAATTACAGTCCTGTGAAGCTACAATAATGTTCCTGAAACAACAAGAATAAAGGTGGGCCATGCCACTTCAAASCCCCGCTGTATTATTCTTATTGGTTCCTTGGAAAATATTTAATGACACATGAACCTCCCGAACAGTAGAAAGACATCCAGCTTTGAAATAATAACTGGGGGAAGAGGGTAAACCGAGCCATATTTTTTCAAGCATTCCAGGTGCCCTCTGCAATTGGTGACCTAGTCAAGTATGAGAAACAATGCAATCCCGGGGGCCTGCTGCCAAAAAAGATCCACAGCCACTAAATGCATTAAGACATTAATGTCTACTTTGGGATCAGTTCTCAACTTAACAGGTTAACCTCTGGCCCACGAGGGAATAAGCAGCAAACAAGATTTAGCCAAAGCTTGTACTCAGASGGTAATTGATAGCTGCAGCCCACCCATCTGATACATTTTTTTGATGGAGATAATTTTCCTCTCATAAGGGAACTATCCATAGAAATAATTTAAGTTGACATCTCAACACTAAATCAAAATGCTGCGGTCTGACATAGGTACTGCTAGATGATCTGAGTCTTTCCAGCTAAAGGACAGAGGGGAAGGAGGGAGGGAGAGGGAAAGAAACCTTGGTTTGTTATTTTGGTCATTTTTTGGAAGGAAAGTTTCCGTTTCACTGGCAGATAAATCAGCTTTTCTTTGGAATAATAAGGRATCACTCCTTTGTCCCTTTCAAAATAGACTTATTTTAGATCCCAGCAAAATGAGTCTTTGTGTTGCATTTTTGGGTGAGTGTTTTTGATGTTTGCTTTTTTTTTCTTTTTGAAAAAAAACCCCAGTTATTCTGCTGAAGTGTAGGGAACTGTTAATTGGTTTTTAGTGCATTAATGTAAGCAAAATTTGGCTGTAAAGAAGATAACATTGATTTAAACCTTTGATATTAACATTATTTCTTCTTCTTCTCTTCTCTTGCCTTCTGCCTTTTGCAAGATGAATTTTAAAAGGTCTGGTTTTATTTCCCCTCCTTATCCCAAAACTGTGTGAAAAATATCAAAGTACATCAAATATACAGCACTTTCATAGTATTCTCATATTTAMTGTACAGAATAATAGCACAACCTTTAGGGAATACATAGGAGCAGCAAGAAACTTGSAGCAAATGGTGTTGGTAGTGCTGGAGATCAAAGCTGAATGTCAATCCATCTGTTCTGATAGCAAGAGAAAGTTACTTCATCTCCTGAAACACTTGACGTCTTTATTTGCAAAATCAGCTGTTCTACTTTAATTTAGATGTTGGTTATGGTTTTTATTCTGATTTCACAGTATTATTGAGAATTTATCTTGCTGATTAGGRAAGGAAGTTGTTCCATATGAGACACAGTCACCTACAAGACATAACAACAGCACCATTTCTGTCTTCCACCACAGAATATTTTGTGTTAAATATTCCCAGCACAGCTATGCATTGCTCCTACCCTAAAGCTCATTGAACAACCAGAACAAGCCTTTGCATTTCAGGAAATTAATTAATTCTTAAATAAAGCAATGCAATAGAGGTTTTTTCCTCCCTGAGCAGCAGAAGTGACTGTCCAGGTAGTTATGTCAAAGCAATATACAGTTTATKAATATGACAGGCTTCATGTTGTGACATTTCAAAAATAATTGAACATATTAGACAAGTGGCAATCMCAGAAATTGAAGAGAAACAGTGTATTTAAAATATTTTCCTTGTAATATTCTGTGTTCTTTCACAGTTCCTTTGGTTTGCCCAATGTTGCAAGGTCTTTTAACCTAAAACAAAGCAGAAAACCAAGAGGAAAAAAAATCCAAACCATAAAAGCAGAGTGGTTGGTTATTGAAAATATCTAAGTATTATTATTTGACAAAGTAGATTTGGACTGACTTGTGCAGATGGAAATTATTTTGTTATGAACCAGAATGTGTTGTACTTCAAATAAAATTCATACAATGAAAAAAAAAAAAAAACCTTTAAAAACTCCTGAAAGCTGAAATTTTCTAAGGCACATGTGTTTAGAGAGCAGCAGGTGATCTAGACTGGGAAATTATAGAATATTTTTTACATTTACCCTTCTTAAAGAAAAACACCAGCAGTCAGTTGAAACTGAAATACATTTTGATAGTTTAAATATGATYTAAATTTTGTCAGCACAACAAATAATGAAGAAACAAATGTGCATTTCCACTTGAAAAAAAGGTGTAAGGATTAGTTTAGGCATATCAGTTTATTGCCATCTTTTTYTCAAGGAAGGAAAACCCAAAAACCMAAATCCAAACAAAATSAAACCCAAAATGTAYATTTCTGCAATACATATATTGCAATATATTTCAATTCTGCTCTGTTCAGGTGAAACAATATCATTTGGAAGCTGAAGGATCTTGATGACAAAAAATTACCTTAAGGACCATTTTTTTTAAAAATTAATTGAGTATTTACAATATTTTGGTTTGGGACATTTTGTTTTTCTTGTGTAGCTTTCAGTCAACTCTGTTGATCATTAGGCTGCTCCCTCGGGTTCCAATAAATTTCACATAATGAAGGTTTTTCCTTATTGCTGAAAGCTTTACTCCCTKTTTTATTTCCCTTCACACAGTAACCATACAAGTATCTACAGTAAATTATTGTGACCCATTTGCATCCTTTTCTTAACCTAGGGGTGATTTTACTGGCCCCTTGGGTAGCTGGCACTGATTTATTCTATYATTTCTTCTGGACAGAGGTCAACAGTTTAAGAAGCATTGGGACAAGGCTAAAGCTTGAAGGAACATTAGGTAGTTGAAAATTAAATAATACCAACTAGAGCTCAACAGCTTTATGGTGAGAAAAAGTTCTTTTCTGTAAAAAGCCAGCCTCAGTCTCCTCTTCAGTTTCATGAATATCAGGGCCACATCCTCASTCAACTGCAAAATTTTCACATCCTGTTGAGGCTCAGTGATTTATTTCGTTTTATGTCGTCTAGCTGGTGATACACATTTTATTTGCTTTCCCATAAAGCAAAAATAGAGGATAAGTATCTGCCCCTCTAAAAACACACTCACCATGGTCATCATGGGGGTGGGCTGGTTT